>NW_027116643.1:603517-636286 GCF_000696795.3 Halyomorpha halys | reverse complement strand
TGTAACACTCCAATTTAACTTAGATCAGATTTACTAAATGTATTATAATGTACAGTTGTAAATAGCAATAAATAAATATTAAAAAAAAAAAAATTCTATATATGCGAGGAAATGCTGTTTTGAATAAAGATCTCGATACTTATTGATTCAAACGATATATGTGTTGTTGTTTCTACCACTTAAATATTAAATGTTTCAATGTGGTTATCTACGAGGTATACCTGAACACTTATGGACATATTTCCCAGTTCTGTAATGAACGATACTTTATTAAAACCATAAAAATCCATACAATTTTGTCTAACAAGCTAATCTCGTTACAGAAAGCCGTAAAGGAACCCAATGTGGTGCGTTATATATATCGTTACCCAAAGTGGTGTACCTCCAAATGCAACAGTCTTGGGTTTTGTTTTATGTCAGTGAGGTTTTGTATTCTCTTTACAATTAGAAAAAAACCAAGCTTCATTTGTGGCGTAATTTACTAAATACACAAAATAATCAATTAATCGATTATATTTTAGAATCAATTAAATTCTAATCGAAATTAGAAATAAACTGTTTTTTTTTTAATTTTTTTTATCTGAAATAATAATTCAAACTCGATGTTCTCAAAAATTTGCAAATAACACAAATGATAAACAGCATAAAGGCCAGCTTAAAAATATCCGTAACATACAATGTGAAGAAAGAATTTCTGTAGGATGAGGTGGCCTAATACTACGGTCGGATCTTTCCTTATGGGAGTCAGAGCCAAGTAAAACCTGTTCCAAGGAGCTAAACTTCATTTCTAAATCTTCTCAAGTCGGCCTCTGTAAAGCCAATACACGCAGTATTATTTCCAGTTTCGATTTACACATCTGTTTAAGATCAATGTTACTATTATGTTTTATTGCTTATTGAACTTGATGACATGTTATAATTAACATAATATAATTACATATAGTAATTTACCGACAAGACAAAAAATTATTTCTGTGATAACGTAAAATACTAAACCAATGGACATATATTGACTGATAACTAAGTATGCATAGTGCACATTTGAAGCAACGAATTTGCGCGCATTTGAAATGTGCGCATTTGAAATTACGAACACCAAGGGTACTTCGCACCAAAGTTGGACTGTACTTGACTTCTATTTCAATTTTGATTAAAAAGTATGCGATAATACGTAAAATTTATAATCTAGATTACTTTTTTTATTTATTACATCAAACTTAAAAATTATTATTTATCACTCTAAAATTGCGAGTGAACTTTCAGTGACCAATTACTTCTTGTATTAGAGCACTATTCAATTAAAAACTTTAAGCAATCTCGTAATCAATTATTTTCGTATTCAAATACAATTAACTTACAAAAAATTGATTAAAACGTACATGAATGTTTAATGCAAAATGAAATGAAAAATAGCTAAATCAAAAGAAAAAACAATAAAAAGAAGATGGTCCGAGTGCAGTCAAAAGAGCCCAACGTTTCGCTCCTCTTTGCAGGGTTTCATTATGGCTAAAATAAGATACAAATAACTAAAATAATGTAACAAAGTTTAATATAATATATAGTATGCAATAAATGTAAACTAAGTTCTGGCTATATATGATTATGTGAAAATTTATATAAAAATGAAAAAAAGTAATTAAAGAAACAAAATTAAAATGTACAGTGAAAATTATAAATAAACAAGAATTACAAAACTGTATTAGACAATTAATGAAAATGGAAAAAATAATATAGTTGATAAAAGAAATATATAAAAATACAGTGCGCACCTAAAGACGGAAAATAAGGGATACAAGGATAAAATAAAGGTCAACAAATAAAATTTTAAAAATAATGAATTAAGTGGAAAACCCACTTTACTTAATGGAGCTAAGCACAAGACCAAGTTGTGCCGGATGAGAACAAACAGTATAGAGGAGTGGGAAGATACAAACAACTAAAATAATCTAAAAAAATTTAATATAATATATAACATGCAATAAATGTAAAATAAATAAATTGGGGGTTGGGGCTATTGGCGGTTGACAAATACATTACATTTGAAAGCAAAAAGATAAAATAATGTAAGATAATATAAAATAATAAAGGAGTAAAGATAATATTAGGATGTTTCAGAAAATATGAAATATAAGCAGACATCATATACATTATAAGGTGGATAAATTATTAGTGAATTACAAATGCTCGTATTCATGAGTAAGATCTCTCTGTAATCATACTTATGTTTTTCTTTCACTTTAAAATGCTCCAAGTATGAGTAGAAGTAAAATGATAACAATATTCGGTATTTATGTACATACAATATTCCCAACTCTGGATTGCACCTTCTTATTTACAAAATTATTCACGACGTGAATTTTTTTTTCATGTACTTAATCACAAGTTACTTGTGACAGTTGTCGTTATCAAATGAACAAAATAATTTTATTACGGCACAGAAGTCCCTTCAGAATAATTACATTGTTCAGATGTTATGAGCATTTCTGGCTAAATATTTACTAAAGGGTATTTGCCAATGATCTAATGTTAAATTGTTGTTATATATACACATATTATTTATATTGTTGCAATGGTTTGAATATCGAGTTGGTTAAGTAAAGAAAAGGGTTCTTTAAAGAAAAGAGCGGAGGTTGTAAAGGGAAATAGGACTTTGACTTTAGGACTTCGCTGGACTAGTTAGGGATTCAACATATAAAAGTCCTTAAGCCCTCAAAGTCCTGACTCCAAAGAGGTTGGTAAAATGTAGGGGTTCCTAGAAGTTCCCTTGTATTGGACTTTCGCATATACCGCTTTAAGATGCTATACAATATTATTGTTCACAAAATTTACTACAAGATTGATTCTATTAGCTTTTCTGCTTTCTCAATATTTTTTTTTCGGAAATATCGAAGTTCACAACACAATTTAAAAAAAAAATGCCCCTTATGGTTTCCATTTTTTACTTAGTAACCCTAAAATGTTTTGTCTGTTATAGTGAAATTAATTAAGTTTTTTTAAAGAATATATGATGCTTGACAATTTTACCATTAACGTTCAATGCTAAAGCAATTTTTAACACTGAACGTAAACTGCTCTATTAGGGCTTATTTATTTTAGAAAATTTATTCTTTTTTTTTAAGATAATACAAGGCAATGGATAGCTATGGTGATGTTTGCCCACGTACACCAACTGCCCGTCGGGAACATTCCTAATATCATTATATCTATACTACAATATATGTAGTAATTTGATGGCATATATAAACAATTAATATCACAGAATATAAATATAAATAAAATAAAATTGAGATAAATGAAAATATATATATAGTTAATCGATAAAGATAAGTGGCATTAATTGATATAATAAAGATGTAAATAAAATTAGTAATATTTATTCGTTCTATATTTATTAGTTCTATTCTTAAGGTAATCAAAAATTTCCGGAATGTGAGGGCTTTTATCGATTAATAAAGTTGCCACTCTTCTTTAAATGATTATTTATTAGGTTTTCTAATGTTGCAGGTAGTTTTAAAGATGTGAAGCTATGAGTGATGAATTCATTTTCTTTAACTTTTTAAATATATTTTAAATTACCCTTTAAGTAATAAAAAATTGGAGTGAAATATTTTTGTGGAGTGAATTTTTTCCCCGGGCTCTTGGAATATAGATTTTCCGCACGTCGTCAAGTAAATCTTGCACAATATGTTAATTTTCTTTCTTCTAATTATAGCTATCTCTCTCCTAACTGAAAGTGTTAATTTTTTCATTTGTCCTTGCATGCGCAATTTACCTTTCTTCAACAAATTCACGGTCAACAACCTCCTCACCATAATTAAATTATCGAAACAAAATCTTCAAAATCAGATGAATATTAGGAATGATAAAGCGAATTATATTTATGGTAATCCAATTACGAAAAACTTTTATTATTGAGTCAAAATATATCTCCTCAGCAGGTTTGATATGTGAGATTGTGAAAGGACAATACGCTTACGGTTCATCCTGGCGATTTTTCTTAAGTTGTTTACTTAGACAGTTTACAGCCTAAGTAAATAAAAGTATACTTATTATATTTAGCATACTTTCATGATTATAGTCTAATGTTTTTCACACATTAATATAAAAATATTTGAGGATATTAATAGGATGACAAGTAACGGTTTTTTTCTGAAAGTTATATAACGATCATGGAAGAGTTTATCTTCATCAGTTTTAACTTTTATTACAGCACTAAGGTTATCGTTCTGGGTATTTTAGAAGGACTTTTCCTTATTGAGGTTTTCTCTGTAATGGAGCAAATATTGCACATAGATTATCGCGTAGGTACATCTTTTGTAATGGAGGGTAGTAGGAAGAACATCTGAGAATAGATAATATTTACCATTGTGTTTTTTTCCCTGGATGGAACATGACTGAAACGTTTTTATCAAACGCAACTTCCAACATGTAAACAAAACTTTGAAAAGATTTTATTAGTGATTAACAATGTTTAAAACATTCACATATATTTTTAAAAAAATATGCTGTTTAATGAAGAATAGGTTATCAAATTTGGATATTTTACAATAACGTAGAAGTAGGTTACTTTGCTCCTAAAGAGATAAAGTTGCACTACTGACGTTAAAAGTTACAGAGTGGCAAACCAGTAGTAGTAAAAGGCGTTAAAAGGCTCAGAGCAAAGAAGAAAAGTTGACTTCTGAATGGTGGTTGAAAAGTTTAGTTGAAAAATAATACAATTTTTTCTGGTATTTTTCATTCTCTTCCAGTTATTTCCTCCTAAACATGCCACAGACTTTTCTTGCTAGTAGTTGAAAGGTAAGTATGGTCATAACCTTGTTCAAATTTTATATGTGATCCAGGTATCAGTTTTGATTAACTCCCTTTTTAGTCAAAATTCCAAAACTGTGCCTGCAAATAACTTCACATCCGTAATTTAATTTTAGTGTATTAAAAGGATACTAATTAGAGATTCAGTGCTCCTGCAAACCAGTCCTCATTTGAGGTACTATATCTTCCAGTGATTTCTTCATCGTCTATTTTTTTTTTAATTTGCAACATCCTGGATTTATTTTGGTCTAGCTTCATTTTCAATAAAATTTCAATTTTGATGAATTGTTTATTATTTCATTCCACTTGTATATCAAGAGAAAATGTATATTAAATTTGAAAGAAGGAACACAATTTGGTGCGTTATATATATCGTCACCCAAAGTGGTGTACCTCCAAATGCAACAGTCTTGGGTTTTGTTTTATGTCAATGAGGTTTTGTATTCTCTTTACAATTAGAAAAAAACCAAGCTTCATTTGTGGCGTAATTTACTAAATACACAAAATAATCAATTAATCGATTATATTTTAGAATCAATTAAATTCTAATCGAAATTAGAAATAAACTGTTTTTTTTTAATTTTTTTTATCTGAAATAATAATTCAAACTCGATGTTCTCAAAAATTTGCAAATTACACAAATGATAAACTCCATAAAGGCCAGCTCTAAATATTGCAAGCCAACAATAAAAGACATACAATTTGTGTCAGGGAGTTTGTGGAGCTAAATTTTTTTTTAATTTGCAACATCCTGGATTTATTTTGGTCTAGCTTCATTTTCAATAAAATTTCAATTTTGATGTATTGTTTATTATTTCATTCCACTTGTATATCAAGGGAAAATGTATGTTAAATTTGAAAGAAGGAATCCAAGTCTTATTTCTTTAAATTATTAAATTCTTTTTCTGTTTTTTTAATTTACTCTTATATATTTTAGTAGTACTTTCCAATTTGATGATGGAATCATTAAATTACACCAGATATTGATTTCCAGGTCTTTATAATTTATTTAAGAAAAGTGAAAAGTCTCCCTGCGAACCCATTGAGTTTGCTCCACTTATTGAAAAAAAAACTTAATTGATGGACACATAATAACAAATTTAAACACATTGACTAATATATAATAAACATTTATACATAATAAATAAAAATAGAATAGTTACTAAATTTTGATAATTAAAATAAATAAGTTTCGAATAAAATTGATAATAATAATAAAATGGCATATTCACATCGTAATTTTTGTATTCTTAGCAGAAAAAAGTCCTTATCCCTTCCCCAAAAAAACCTAAAAATGTGAATTTTTATAGCAAAGAAAAAAATTTCTAAAATTTAAAAATAAAATTTCTATATAAGTATAATAAAATTTTTATAAATAAAAAAAATGGTGATAAAATCAAAACGAATCAACCAATCTGCACAGAACTTGTGGACATATGAAGGTAAAATTAAATAAGGGAATGTGCACAGATTTTTTTTAATCTCCCCAAGGAATATATTTATAACATTGATATGTATGTGAGGCACCAGCTGGAATTTTTTAACTTTTGTCGGCATACCATATCTAGCCAGAGACCAGATCGGCAAAACATTAAAAGTAATGTATAGATATATGTAGATACCAGAGTTCCCCATACACCCCTCTCAACAGTCAACCACGTTGGTAGAGGTAAACACCTAAAAAGTCCTTATCTCACATCTGGGCACGCTAAAAATTCCGACCTCTGCCAAAGAAGGAAGCCGCCTTAATTTGAACATGAAAGGGATAAAAAAAGACCGACTTTCACCGAAGGTCATTGGACCTTCCCACCCCCTCTGAAGGGTAAGTAAAAGAGTAGGAGCACATGGAGGGCCAATGAGAAGAATGGAGATCGGAAGTGGGGAGAAATTAGAAGCAGAGGGAAGAGAAGAAGCAAAATGGAGGACTGGAAGACCGTCGAGACAGAGTTGAAGGCAGTCTGGGAAGAGGACAATTGGCGACAGTCCTTGAAGAGGACAGCTGGCGAGAGTCTTTGCAGGAAAGACAATTTAAGACGATCTGGGAGGAGGAGAGTTCTTGGGGAGAGCTCTTGAGGACAGTGGAACACCGTCTGGGCAAGAGACACAGTCTTCGCAGAGAAGACAGTTGAGAGGCAGAGAAAGGACGGTGGAGAGCGGCTGACCAGTTTGAGACCAGTTGAGGAAGTCACACATCGCATGGATTCCGCAGCGGCCGCGGGCATAAGGCGGAATGACGCGGAACCCAAGATCAGTTTCGCTACTACAGCCAAGCTTGACAAGCGCATTAAAACAAGTAAGACCTTTTCCGTTGTAATTTGAATGGCAATAATAGAATTGATAACTTTTAGTCAGTATAAATATCAAAGATCCCAACTGGTACTTCTTAATTCATAATATATATAATAATTAAAGTATAAGGAAACAGGTCTACCATGATCTCTCATAATATTATTCTTACTAATGTATATATGATTGTATATATAAAATATGTAACAAATACTTTACTTTATAATTAAGAATCCCTGCATGCCACCTCATAATAATAATAATAGCATAGTAAATTGGTAAACACGATACCGTTGGAGAAGAACTCCAATCATTAATTATAGATATACATATCTAGCATACCATGGCGAGGGGTCTATGGTATCTAGTGTTTGAATTAAATATAGCGCATACTTTTTCACTCGGTTCCCATCAGGAACCGACAGAGATACATAATAAAAATACACAAATACATAATATAAATACTTGGATATATGAATAAATGCAATATAATACGTGTACGGGGAACCTCTAGCCGGGCTTAGAGCACCCGAAGGCCCGTACACGGCAATATATATTAGGGTATTATAAATATATTATTAAAGGAATACTAGATCATAAAATTACTTCCACTTTATATATATATTAATATTGAAACATAATGAGATATTCTAAGCATACTTTGATGGTAGTAATGCGAGAGACCTGTTTCACATCTGATGTGATAGTGGCCTGTCACGAACCCGTAGGAAACAATCTGACTCTTCTACATAATGGAATGAATATCTCTAAATTTTCTTGATTCAACCCATAAATATATCAAAACTCCAATTAGGTGTTTATTGATTGAATGAATATAATGTGATGTTTTCGAATTTAGAATCATTATTACTCTGCCCTTTTAAATATTTTCTACTTCCGGAAGGAAGTCAATGGTAGTAAAAAAAAATTGCTTAAAATAGTACAAAGACAATTTATTATACACTAAATACGTGAAACAGTACCAATGGAGTAATAATTAGTGAATAGTAATTAAACGTTGTTAACAATTATTAATAATTGTTAACAGATATGTTAACAAAATTAAAAAAAAAAAACGAAGAAGAGATCTTTTAGATCTTTTTATATTTCCAATCGGGCAAAAAGAAAAAATATAATAGATTCTTATAAGTTTCGCATTCGACAAACTCAGAGTTGTCCATCGATGGATACAAATTTGTGGCTGTAATATCTAATTTGTTTACAAACAATAACGACTTCAGGATAAAATCATCTCGAAGTAGAGATGAAAACATGAGCAACGTACATTGATGAGGAAAGAAAATAAATTGCCTTCTCAGGAAAGCAGTATAGCCTCTTTGATAAATAAACAACAGAGGTCGTCCGGTCTATCATTAGACTGTTAATTTACAATGCAGTGTACAGTCAGCGAGAGAACTAGTCAACTGGAAGTGATTCATGGAGAAGTACAATCCTTCATCGCAATAATTCATAGTTTTTATTTTCTTGGATATTTTAACTCACTATAAAATACAAAAAACAATTGTTATGTATTAACATTATAATAAAATTTTAATTTATACATCGTACGATAACCAAAACCTTCATTTGTTACTTATGAAGTTTACTTTTATAGAAACAAGAACAATATTTCAGATTCTAATCAAAATCTGCACCATTTTCTCAATCGTTACTAAATATTTCTAAAAATGGCTTGAAGTTTTTTTGTTTTTTTTAAGATTTAAAAGTAATGTTAATTTAATTTATTAAAAATACATGGTTTATGTAATATTTTAGTTATTTATTGAAACTTCAATTGTGAAAACAATGGGGGTGATTTAACTCCATTATTAAAACATTTTTTAAATCGTCATGCACAAAACCTCCTTACTACGATTATTAATAATGAGCAACATTCACGTTAGTCAGGGTATATCGTAACAAGAATATTAACATGTGTAATTTATAAATATATATGACACAAGTGACAGTGTAAAATAATTTTTTTCGGTTACTCTTCAGACCTTGTAGATCTTTGTTCGTCCGAACCAGTCTTCTCCACCCCTGTCTATCTTGGGCTACACGTGTCTCCTGCCAACTATATGCCAATATAGTTGGCAGGAGACACATGTATAGGAATGCCAATTCATTGTCGTGTAGAGACATCCTGCTCATGGATTGCTTTGAGCCAAATGTCCCGCCCAACTTAACCTCTTGCCTTCATATCATAAGTTATTGACTGAGCAGTTTCTACAAAGTAGTTCACTTTTAGTTTTCCTTCTCCATGTGTTAAAGCTTTGATCCCAGATCGCTCCTATAATTGTTCTAACGACTTTCCGTTCAAATCTCACGATTTAGGTTTCTATGGTACCTGGCAGAGGCCAGATCTCGCAGCAATGTATCAGAGCTGGCTTTATCATGGCATTGTAGACCCTTAGCTTCAGATTTTTAGATTTTTTTTCACGTTTTTTATACTCTGGTCTATCCCAGACCTTGCAAGAGAATGTTAAAAATATCAAAATGTATTGGAAGTACTTCAAACGATTATTTTTTAATGTCTTGAATTACACAGGTCTGAACGAATTTGCGTTTAGATATCGAATTATTATCTAAAGACTTAAAAATTGTCATAATCGTATGTTATTTTGTGAACTAGAATCATAAATGTATGATGTACGAGAACAGTAATATAGGATGAATTAGAAATTAATTTAAATTATAATGAAAATTTTTCGATATAAGTCAGATCTTCGTATTCCGTATAAAAAAAGGCTTGCAATAGTATTTGATAAAACATAAATAATTGCAGGTTGAACACTTTTTCTCTTTAAAACTCCACTCGTCAATATTTTTGGTTATCCACCATTTTTTTAGAGAATCACTGAGCCTCGTCATTCTCCTGTATGCTGAAATGAAATCTGATTAAATTTGTAAATTTGATTAAAATCATGACAACTTTTATCGGCTTTAACAGCTCAGGTGCATATGTTTTCACTAAGTAATAATTGAGAAAATGGTGCAAATTTTCGTTAAAATGAGAAATGTTATAGTTTCTACAAATGCAAACTTTTTTTGGTACATTCATTTTTCTCTCTCCATTTTTTATTATCTAGAAAATAAAATTCTCTTCCAGAACACAAACAGAAATCTTGTTGATCAGGGTCACAGATATCGAATAATTCGGATCAAGGGAATGTAACCAACACTTATCAGAAAGAAATATTTAAAATAATTCAATATTCATAGTGAATTAATTAGAGCACAACTTGAGTTTGGTGAATTGATATTTAATTAAATATTGAAAAAGATCTGTTAATAACAACAATAGTGGAAATACCCTAGAATTATGCTTTCAATTGATAAGAAATTGTAAAATTATCACACCCATTCTATTTGAACTCTTGTTTCGTTTATTTCTCTTTGAAATAAATATCTTCAATTTGTAATAATTTAATTTAAAGAAAATTGTTTTGATATAATCACAAATATTTATCGTTACTATTGCATCAGAGGTTTCATCCACCATAATTCTTAAACAATATTTTCGTTTTGATTTTTTCAATCGTTCTATTACTAAAATAAACTGAAAACATTTTTCTCACCAATTAATTTCTTCTGGAATTAATCGAATAGTGTATTTATGTAAGAATTCACGAAAAACGCGTCTTTAATTTGTAAAAAGATATGCATGAAGTGATCATTGGAAAGCAAAAATCCGAACAGAATTATTTAAATTAATTGTTCTATGGGCTTAATTATTTCCTTTTTTCAATTGCTTCTATAGGCCTCACGAGAAAAGAAACATAAATATAGAAATATATTTTTTACTTGTTTGAACAGTGACCAACAATTAGGTATTTTAAACTGAGATTTTTCTGAAGGCTACAGAAAATACTGTTCCATCACCAAATTTATTTCATCTGTGGATTTCTATCAACCCACTTATTTTGAACAATTTTCTTTTAGGAATTTAGGGCATCTTGATTTCTCTTTGAATACTCGGTTTGAATTAGTCAGAGTATAGAAAGATTTATCTTGGAGGAAGGAATAACTAAAAAAGAATAATGTGATAAGGAAATACCTCGAAAACGTGTGGCTAATATGTTGATTCTTGAGTAGTCGGGAATTCGGGTTTGTTTTCTTCGTTCGGGGAACGCGGTTAAAGTATTATTTTGATAGTTTTATTATGAGTGAAAATTAAAATTGTACAGAATACACAAAACAGTCTAATATTTTGCAAAATATTGCAAAACGTGTTAAATTTGCAAAACTTTGTGCAGAATAAAATTCATTTAAAACAAGCTATTTTATGTGGCTTTTATTAGTAAATAAAATATTTTCACTCGCGTTTTAAGTTTTAAATATCAAATTTGTGGTCGGTCATACTCGATCAAACCGTGAGACTGATTTTGATGAAATAGAATGGATGGAGACCACCTAGAGACAAGTCCCTCTCGGACAGAATTAAGAAAACAAAAAATTGCCAATGTGCCTTCTAAAAAATCTAATATATATATTTATAGGGCAGCAAGACGTCGAATGGTCGAACGACAGGCGACTTCGGCATAAGAAAAAAAAGTATATATATTAGCTGGACAAGGATTACCACGAAATGTTTAAGCCCCAAAAGTGTGCCGTTACAAAAAAGTTCGGGAACCGCTGGTCTAAGGTATCATTTTAGTTGTTGTTATTTTTTTTTATTATAATATCTAAACTGGTAAAAGATGAGTGTTTATCTATTTAGAATAATAATTTAACACTTTTAATGTATTATACACAATCATTTATGCTGTATGATGTATGATAAGAATATATAATATAATAGCCTTAGAAATAGAATTTATTCTTTTCTTCTTACTGAAGTGATTTGCTAAATAAATGTTTGTGAACTCTCAGTTTAGAAAACTGCCCCTAGACTTTGATGGCCAGCAGGCGTTGAATGAGATCACGCCATTATTATTCACCGCCTGTTCTTAATTGACATTGCAACATCCGATTCCCTATATATTCGCAGATTTTATGTCTGCGGTTTTCTACAAGCAAGTTTTTTTTCCTGAGATGTCATTCTTTGCCTCACTGTTTAAACAATTTTCGCTAGTTACGCATTAGTCACTTGAAGAAAGGAGAGGGCAAGGTTCCAGAAAAAGTGAAGCCAAAAAAGGTTGGCCTTAATGGCAAAAGCGTCGTGGAAGAAGAAGGGACCCATTCACCGGCTTTTACTGTGTTTTTTTTCGTATCCTTCTGACTAAATAAGTTATTGAATACATACATATAGGAGTTATATTTATATCTGGTAGTTTGTAATTCCTTCGATTGTCTTGTGGCATTTTAAGGTGATGTTCAGGGTCCAGGTGGGTTGTGATGCCTTACGCCAGTTGAACTATTGCAACGGGGAGGGGCCGTTTTGCTGGTTAGATTGTAAATAAGACACTTTAGACATTAAAGTCTAAAGCCCTTCCCCCGTCGAGGACATCAACCAAGGGGACCGTGTACTGCCACCTCCCAGGTCTTGGCGGAGGGGCGATATCTCGGTACAGAGAGTTGCAGTAAGCCTTCATCCATCAAAGAATTTTATGTGTCGTCGGCCTATATACTCCAGCACAGTGGGGAGTTGAAGCTCCTCTCGGGCGACACTGTTCTTGACCCTCCAGAGTGTGGTTCCTCGGACGATCTTTCAAAGGACAGAACCCTAGAAGATCTGCTGTCTGTTCAGTGTGGTTTTGTAGAGGTATCTCAGAAGTGGGGCACCATGAAGCAAAGTTGGTCGGATTATGGTTTTGAAGATTTGAAATTTCAGGCGCAGTGAGAGGAGCGGTGAGTGAGCAAGTGATGCAGTCTATAAGATTTGAGGCGGGCTAACTTGAGTCTCTGCTTGGCATGATTGGAGAAAGTAAGGTGACGGTCAAAAGTCACACCAAGGTAGAGAACGGAGTTGGAGATTTTCCGACCCTGTTCATCAACTACGAATCTCCGAGGCAAGTCGCTCTTTTTGCCTTTTTTTGAAAGACATGACTATAGCGTCAGTTTTAGCCGGGTTTACCCTTATTTCATCTTTCTTCAGTGCAGCTACGATGGTGGAGGAAGCTTCCTGAGCAAGGGCGAAAGCCCGTTTAGGCCTGGTGCTAGAGGCATATACCCTAATATCATCCGCTTAGGCTGCGACGAAGACGACGAAGAGCAAGGGTCCCAGCACTGAGCCTTGTGGTACTCCGCAGGTGGTGAGAGCTGGAGGCCATAGTTCTTCACCAACACGCGCAACTTTTTCTGTTTACATCTATGTAGTTGATTTATTCTAACGATTCGCACAAATTTCTCGAAAACGGTTTAATTGTTTTCCATAGTTGGTTAACCAAAAACACTCAAATTCCTCAGAAAATTATCAGTATTGGTAAAATTGAAATAATAAATGGCTGAAAAATATATTAGAGAAGTTTTGGAGCATGATTCTGCTAGCTTCCAACATTTAGCTGGCTGTTAATTATACCAGAATCCGCATTACCTACGCCTAATTATGATAAGCCCCGTTCTTTACGTACGGGATCTGAAGTACCACTCCCTATAATCTTGTTCATCCTGAATCAATCTAGTTCCACCAGCAGGATCTAATAATAATTTATTGATACTTTCGAACTATAGGAAATATTTATTCCCGTTTTTGTCGAGAAAAAATAACAAGATAAGTTGAAAAATCTCGGTTCCCAGAACCAGGGCAGATGTGATTCCCATAACAGGAATACCAAGACCAGGTTCTCATTGGGTACTAATCGATAAGCGGCAGAACAAAGATAACCGGAATCGTTCCAGCGATTAAAATTAGCTATTTTTAACGACAGGTTATCTTTATGAGCAGTTGGAAACAACTCGTAAACAATCCGCGATTGTATACTCTGATTTTTTTCCTATCCACTTCTGTTTTTATGACTATTACTTTATATATATATATATATTTCGAATAATTTTATAACAATTTTGTATCATAAACAGCACGCTAATTAAAATCATTAATTTTATTATTATTTGAAAAGTAACTAACACTCTGACGAACCCTGAACGAAATCTTGGATAAGGCCCCTTTAGATACTGAGAGAGAGGGGTGGGGAAAGAGTTCACATAGAACATCGATTTTCTAATTTCACTAAATTTTATAAATTTATGAGTTTTCAAGTTATAATCCGTAAATAAACATATAGTAAACCTCAATTTACAAGTTATGTCCGATTAAAACTAACTACTTTTAAATTATTTTAAGCGGAGGGTACGAAAAAAAAAAAACTGACCTTATAATTAACATCTTTAAGAGTAAGGGTCTTGTGCTGTGTATATTTCGATCAGTAATAAACTGTATTATTATTTTTGAATTTACTTTCAAAAAAAGTGAAAAAAAAAATGAACAAAAAATCTCACTTACAGCCTCCTTTCCATTCAAAATTGTAAATGTTTGAATTTCAAAACTTTCACCATAACCCACCAGTCTTGCCCTTACACCAACATTCTGAATGACCATCTTTGGTTTTACTGTCTTTCCGACTGATTGTGTGGAATAAATCGTTCAATTTAATAAAATGATAAATAAAAATTAAAATCACTGCACTGATAATTGACGAAATTAATTTTTTTAAAAATGACACAAGGAAAATTGAAAAATGTTGGCTTCCTAATATCTAATATAGTTCTTGTGGGATGTAACAATGCACTATGTATAATATAATATTCATATCCTCATCATAATTTGCTTGAATAGTGGCGCATTTGACAAAAACAAGTTTGGGTTTATATTAATATGAGATGTACATGTTTCAAAGATATTACTATATAAAAGGTTTTCTTTCTTGTAGTCCCTCTAATAACAGTAACAAAAATTGAAGGATTGTCAAAAAGTAATAAAAGTCCAGGGCAAAATCAATAAAATAAGTCGAATACATTTTTTTTTTCTGATGTTCCACTATTCAAGCAATTTAGTGGTATGTATATCAGTCCTAATATCTCCAAATTATTGTTTCTTTCTCTCTTTATTTTATTATTATTGTATCCAGTACAATTGTCATATTTTTCCCTCCATTACCTCTCCATATTTGCCCCTATGCCCCTGCAGTTCATAATTATCATTGATTCAGAAAAAAAATATATTTACCTTAGGGTAGAGTGGAGAGAAGGATCAGAAAAAAAAAATGTGGCACCACCTGTTTTTCCTAGTATTCTTCAATTAAGTTATAAAAAACAAAACAATAAAATATTTTTATAAATAATTGTCAGGGCCACAGTTATAAATTGAGTAAGTGATTTTATATTGTTTTTATATACTAAAAATAAATATAATTGATTAAACATGGACAGTATAGTTCTTTGCTGCTATTGTTGTAACCAATTATTATTAGTTTTACGAGTATATAATTCAATTGAAAGGGCACAGATAAATTAGTAAAAAATAATCTTCTATGTTTTTTTTTACCTCTAACCATACCCTTAACCATCACAGCCTAGTTTTATCAACATTCAAAAATACCTATATGATTATAAAATTTGATTATTTAATAAGAATGTAATCAAAAGCAGTTTAAGATCAATTTTAGTATCTGTGAGAATGTATTAAGTTTAAAAACTATGCATTCTTGCTGTAACAGTACATTACATTTAGTTAAATAAGATGTTTTTCTTTGTAGCTACTCTATCTGTGTTAACAAAAATTACAACTGTCTTCAAGATCTCAATTCATAAAGAATTGTGAATTGGTATTCTCTTGCCATAATGCAATAATTTATAGACTATTAGATCAGTAATTCGCTTAAAGAATATGCAGTAGAAAGAAGAAGCAATTAATTCATAATTCAGAAGTAAAATTGTAATTAATCACCTTCGGTGCACATTTCTTTTGCACCTAATAAGTCTATAAAAATTAAAAAGAAAAAGAAAAAGATGCTAAACCTAAAAAAAAAAAAAAAGAATTAAGAATGCAGATGAATGCAGATTGGAATCAGAGATAGAAAAACGACAGGAACTTAAGGAAATAAGTGAGTTGGAACAAGTTGGGCTATTGTTGTTGTGCATAAATTGTTTTCAAGGTTGAACAGCAACAGGTCCATACCATCAGGCTTAACAAGGAAAGATTCAATTAGATTTCTCAGAAAAGCAGTTGATGTTTTCTAAAAGTTCAGTTTTCAGGTTGATTTAAAGTGGGGAAATATTTATCAGTTAAATTAAGTTAGACTATTTTTTCTTCTCACATTTACACTGGATCCACAGTATAGCGGTGGTTAAGAGGAAATGAAACCACCCATATTATGGTGTATCCACATAGTAAAGAGGTCAGAAAATTCTTTGGAAATACTTACATAACAAAAGAAGCTTTATAAAAAAAAAAATTACATCAGGTTCTAAAAAATTCTAACAGGTTCTAAAATCACAGGTTATAAAAAACATTGTTAAAAAAAAATGTTTATCAATACTTTACTGTTATCATTCAAGTATCAATTATTTTGTGTAGCTTTAAGCCCATTTACTATGCCTTCATAATTCTTAGTTTACTGGGAATAAGTCATGAGCTTAATGAATGATTACTGTCCCTCCAATAAAGGCATGGAAAAAAAAAAGTACAGCACATATGACTTCAATTATTTTTTCTTTTTACAGAATGGGTAAACTAAACAAATATATTGACAGTTTATAATTTATATTAAGATAATATTAACATCTTATAATTTATAATAAAAAAAAGTGAATTTATGATTTTATATAATAGACTAATCAGAGATTTGGAGTGAGGTTAGACCCACGCTATATCCAAACTTACTGTATAAATGAGCCACTTTATATTTACAAATATGGATTAATTAAATAAAAAATGAATTTAAATAAACCAAAATTAAATATACTAATGATTATTATCATAATTATTTCAGTAAAGAACTTTCAGTCATATTCGGTATCATAATATGAATGTTTTACCTGAATCTATATTATTATTTAAATAAAACTTTCCTAGATACATTTAAAAAAATTAAATAGATTTGAAACTTTTGGGACATTTTTCATTAAATGGAATACAAATACGCAACTTGAATTTTCAATGTTTTTAATTATGATTTCTGAGGTATCAGTGTTTTATTTATGCTAAAAAGCATATTTATTAATTATTAGCTAACAAACACTGCTGGGCAAGTAAAAGTGTTTTAAAAACTTTTTATGAACACTGTTATTGGAACAACATTTCATGGCCAGTGCTAGACAAACTAACCAATGTTGGCTGAACATGATTTTGAGCACAATTAAAGTATATTTGACTCACCATTGAATATTTGTCTAAAAAACAAGTTTTTTTCTTTACTAATTTAATGAATATTCTTGAAAATGCCTAATTACGGATCTGTAGAGTACATGTTGATAGGTAAGATTTTGCATTTGTTATTGACTGAAACTATTTTTCTCAGCCATAAGTTTTGTATTATTTTCAAAAATAAATGTACATACATAAAAAAACATAAATAATACAATTTTTTTATTTACATTTTCACCACTTCAAAGGATAAAGGGAACATTTAAAAATTTCTTAGGACAACTATAATGTTAAAGCTACCTATTTAGAAAACTGGAGAAAATGAAGGTCTCTTTAAGTGATAATAAAGTCCCTTGAGATCCCAGTTATTCAGATTACATTGTACTTTAGTAATTAATGTATGAATTTTAAATTAAGTATTATCATTATTTATATATAAAGAAATTTATTGAATATATACTTATAGACAATGCTAGACTTATATAAACTGAGGTACCAGAAATGAAACCTTCTGAAGAGTTGGGGGTAATCCAAACTATTTTTGTTATTTCTTTTTTTTTTAAGAATTTTAGTATCTTTCAAAATGTCTATATGAAAACGTATTTTTTCCATACCACAGATCTGTTGAAAACTACAAATCGAAAATTTGTTCCGATTACCATACTTTCCTTGCCTAGGTGGTGAGAAAAGTAAAAATATAAGTATAAAGCTGTATCTTTGCTGTTACAGACCCAATTTCGATTTTTTAAGGAAATTTTATTACCTTAATGTACACAATTAATTTATTTTTCTTAAAAATTTAGGTTATAAATAAAAAGTTGAAGGGCTTTATATAGAAAACTTTAAGCAAGTATTAGCTAAATCATTATAGCTTGTTTGACACAGTAGTCAATGGTCAAAGATGTTTTTTGATTATTGCATCAGTTAATGTGAACACGGTACCCAATTTGGTATATAAACATCACACGCAAAAATCCTATGAAACAAAAGAAGAAGCAACAAAATAATCTCACCCATTCAATACTACTATATTATTATGACATACTAAGTGACAAAAAAAAGTTTTTTTTTTATATAATTAGCTTATTGCACATTGAAAATTAGACCCAATAACAATACACTCCTAAATGTTAAGAACAGTAAAAATGGATAGGATCCACATGGCTTTTTTTTTTCATATGCAGCTTATTTAAGTTCCTCAACTCTCTGTTTAATTTAATGTTCAGGTCTGATCAGTGTTTAAAAAATAATTTAATTTTAATCGATTTATTAACCTGGTTTTCATGAACCCTACAGACCCCAAGCTATATATACTAACTGATGGACCCATTTGCATGCAAGAGCAGCTGGCCTGTTTTAGCAGAAAATAGGATGACAAAAAATATGCCTTAAGAAGTTGCACATTCCTGCTGATAAAAAAAAAAAAAAGTAGGAACAATGATTCCCCCAGAGCCAGTCCCATTTGAGATAAGAGGTGAGAGCAGTTTTGATATGCTTAATTGGTGCTCCACAGCACTATCACAGGTCAGTAGTTGGAGTTTTTCATTGATCCCATGAAACAGGGGAGAGTTGGCTGAAAAAATCCAACAAGTCAATCCCTTCATCAGGATATAGATACGACTGATTCATACCCTGTCTATCCAAGATATAAAAATATGAAAAGCTACTATAGAAATAGAGTCAATAGGATATTATGGTGTAAGACCTAGTGGAAAAAAGTATATTACTCTAGGTATGTGGAAATACATTCAGGAACATGAAGGTTATCAGGAGGATTCAGGAGGAAAGAAGATAGAACTGATCAGAGGATTGAAGAAAGCCCAAAATTATATTATAGGCCTAACAGATGACCAAAATAAGAGATCATGAAGAAGTAACTATTTTTTATTGACAATTCTTGAACTAACATAAGACACTTATTTGTTTATTTATGTTTATAAATTTGTAATTCTTAATTATATTAACCTTAACCATTCCTTGGCCTTCTTATTTCATACAGCAATATTTTTAAAATAAAATTCTGAAAAACTGATGTGTGAGCAAAATGCTCATGCATGACCAATTGTATCTCATGAAAGGGCATGACCATCATAACCAGTGCCAGGTAAAAAAAAAAGTTATTATATTATTAAAGTAAATTATGACTATTTAGTATTAAATTTACTATTTTGATGTGAGAGATAAACGTAGATTTTATAATCTCCAGTCTGAAGCAGAAAACCCCTCCCACTAATTTTCTTGCAGAGTGTTAATAAAATGAAACATAAAATAAATTAAAAATTGGAATTCCTTTTAACTATGGAAAGAGATTTATTTGTGAAAAAAGTTTTGGTAGTAGAAGGACTCCAAGAAAGAACCTAAGCATGTAGGCTTTTGCTAGAACTAAAAATAAAACAAAGGTAAAAGAGATAGGGAAGTGCAACAACAATTATCAAAGTAAATAACAAAAAAAATTAAATAAATTAGAGGAGTAAAATCAAAGGTAAAATAAATGATATATATATAAAGAAATAATATGAATTATAATGTATGTAAATGTGACATAAATGGTAAAAACGTATGTAATAATACTCATAAATAGTAAATATAAAAACAGAAACCAGAGCCCTGTTTCATAATGAAAGCTAATAGTATTGGTTCATAAATGCAAGAATAGAAACTGTGCGATAATAGCACTAATGCTTATTTTTTTATAAAAGTAATAACTACTAGTGATATTAGAGGAGTTAAAATGTACTTAAACACAAATTACCATTGTACAAGTCACTGTAATTGTATTAAGTAAAATTTACACGACTAATAGTATTAGTTTGTACTTTATTATGAAACAAGACCCAGGCAGCCAAGCAAAGCCAGGATTTTTTTTGGAGGGCGTAATAATTTCCTCGTATTTTGTGTGCAGTTCAGAGATCTCTGTTGTGGCCAAGATAGCATGTATGGTGTCAAATCTATTTCGCTCATTTCACATACCTCTAAACACACCAGAATATTGATTCTATAAAGTAAATTTAAAAAAAAAATTATCCCCAGGCTAAGTGAATGATAGTGATCTCTACTATTCAATATCATAATCTATTGTTGTTATTTTTATAATTACACTGTCCATTATTACATATATCTTTTTCACTCATCTTGTGAGAGATGTGAGAAAAAGGTAATTCTCAGAATCTCAGCAATATCAAAGGGAAATAACTTTAAGAAATATACTGTATTATATCGATAGTAATTCCTACTATATCCACTCATATTATATTAATATCACCTCCAAAATTTATATTTCATGTGAAATAACCAGATACGATTTGCAGAATAATTTGTAATATTTTGAAACTTACAAGGATAGGTAAGGATAAAAGGAGACCTTTACTAGGTAAGGAGATCTTTTAACGTTTATTGGTCTGGAAGATATTCAGCAGGATGTGGAACAACTAAGAGGAAAAGTAAAATTTTAAAATTGTGGAAAAGTAAAACTGCGAAAGGGAAAATGGCGTAATAGCCCACTTCCTGTGGCATAGGAAAAAAAGGATAGGTAACAGAGTAATTTGGCATTTTTACTTCTAAGTTGTTTGGTAAATATAGAAAAAACAAAACAAATTGTATATCAACAAATATAGAATTTATTTATCATAAAATAGAATATTAATTAAAGCCAGTAGTAAACAATTGGAAATAATCAATTTCAACTAATAAATAGAAAAGTAGATAGGAACTATTTCAGGAGCTAGTAATATCTTCAAAAAGTTTTCTATTGTTAGCAACTATTTTTTGTCTGAACATCATGTTTTCTTAAGATAGAGTGATAACTATTCTATGACTTTATCACAGTAAGCAGACACTGAATAACATTCTTTAAAAACTAAACACTGGTTCCTTAAGTTATAAATAAATAATATTTATTTTATTTTGATTGGTTTATGGTTCTTATGTATACATTAATATTTAATAAACTAAGAAATTAATTTTGATTCTAGATTTTTGATTCATATTTGACCTTAAACTAATTTTTTTTAATGCTTCATACATTAATTTTCTTGTCACAAAATGAGTATTAAAATTACAAAACTTGAATATCCAACCTTACTTATAAAATTCAAGAAATAAAACAATTTAATCGCCAACTATTGAATTTACAGACCTCAAAGATAAGTTTTAATTTTTATATAGCAAAAAGTTATTGAGTGTCTTAATAAAGATAAACTCTACAATGATGATGACAAATACATATATGTATCACATTTTTTTTAAACACATATAAGTTGGATAATCAAGGTTCAACTGTACTTTAGTTGATCAAATCTGCAAATAACATACCAATTAGTCATTTCATATTTTGTTCCTTCTACAATTCCACTCGTGAATAAAAAAAATTCATATGAAAAATACCTAAAAAATAATAATAAAATATAATAAGAGAATCTAATAATAAAACAGAGTATATAGATTTTAAAATATAAAAAAACTTAATAGCATTAGATAATAAAATTTTCCATGTACAATGAGTGATCTAATTAAGCTTAATAGTCAATCAATTGAGAGCTGCTTGAAAGATCCTTCCATTCCGAATAAATCATCATAGGTTTTTGGTTTTCCAGGTCGTTTTGACTCATCTGCTTTTAAACTTTCTTGTTCGAGGAACCAATCACGATAAGACACAATCTTGTCATACCATGTCTCTGTAAAAGGATTGGTTGTTAATAATATTGGGTGACAATACATATTATTTCATTTAAAAAATAAATATAATTGTAATGAATTGATTCATTAGAATTAAAATAATTAATTTTGAAAAGGCATAAATAAAAACTAAGTCAAAGAGTATTTTTGTTAGATTTACAATTAAAGACAAAGGAACACAAACAAGGTATCTCACTTTTTCCTAAATCTTCTTGAGAACAAAGGTTATCTTGAAATTACCTATCCTCTAAACTTCATACTAATAATTTGAGATGTTTATGCTTCTTTTTTTTTTTTTTTATTTGTTTTGAATTGACCATCGAGCTGAACATCAAAATTCAGAAACCGTTGTTTCTCATTTTTGAAAAATAAAATTGAATTACCAGCAATCTTCAATTGTGATTTTTATTTTCAAGCAAATAATATTTGATGTAAATATAATATTCTATTTATTTATTATATTCAAAAATGGACACTTTTTAATGAATGTAGATACAGAAAATCAAATAACATGTAATCTATCCATGCTCTGTTTACAGCTTTTCTTCAAAATTACTGGGCCAATTGTTTTCATATTTGGTAAAAAGACAAAAAAAAAAAAAAAACACATGTCATCTCATAATGATCCCGAGAACTTTTCATTATCATGAATCATTTTGCTTTAAAATGGTGACCGATTAAACATTTCATACTTTCATATCTCAGCCGTTCAATAAGATAGAGGAAAAATAAAAAGTGTTTTGGAAGCACTATAAGAGAATAACATCTGAGCTTTATCCTTGAAGATAAATGGAATAAAAACATTTAATAAAAAAAATAAGTTAAATTGAAACAGTAAATCAATTAATTTTTTTGTTTATTTAATAGGATTCGTATAAGGTTTCTAAAACACTTACATTATATTGTTTGTTATTTATTAACATAATAAATAATTAATTTGAATAATAAACTATTGTGTAATTAGAATATTGTAAATTATAAAATTTTCTTTTCTTTATTTTAGAATCATAAATTTTAAAATTATTAATTTGACATGCAAACAGAGTAAATATAATTCCTCTTTTTTATTTTCATTATACTATTATCTTATATTTAATAGTTTTATGTTGATGGATTATTAGTTGTTAAATTCATAAAAAAGAGGAAAAAAAATGACCCATCTTTTTTATTTGTTCTGGTCTCTAATATACTGATTCAGGCTGTATTCCAATTAATAAAAGCAATCATATGAAACAAATTAGGGATATAGTTTAAACTATAAAGTACTTGTACTAAAAGTTGAATACAAATAGGGAATGTTTCAATTGAAGAGTACTTTTGTTAATACTTACATTTAATCTGACAATTAACCTAAGAAATGTATTAAATATTTTTAAGAAAGATTTTAGTATTATTACGTTATAATATTGTTACTTAAATTTATTATTAGTATTCAATATTTTGATTTTAAATTAGTCTAGAACAACAAAATTATTAAAAAATAATTAGAAACATTCTCTTTTATATTCTTATCACAATTGATTTCACAGCCTTTAATGAAAAAAAAAACAGACATATCCTTAATCATTAACAAATGTTATTTTCAACATCAATGGAAATAATTAATTTACCATATTAAGAGTAAATTGTTAGGATCAAGAACCAAAACCCAAAATATAGCAGTAACAGTTTTTTATGATGCAATTGCTTTCATTAGTAATATAGTTAAGGTAGTAGTATAAGTTAGCAAGTATAAAACTTACGACTTATGTCTGTTATTGTTCCTGAAGTACCACCATACTCTTCAGGTAAGACCTCTTTAGGAACAATCTTATGCAAAGATTCCAGATTTGGATGAACATGGATCTGAAACAAACCAATAAAGACATTAGTATAAATGTTCCCATTATTATTATTCTTATGAAGATGCTATTTAACAAATTGCCAAAATTCATTTTTTTTTTATTGAACCTTTCATACGCTTTGTTTCCCCTCATAACATTAACTATTCCAAGATTCTTGTTTGGCCATCCTGTTTTAACAGAGTATAGGATGGTGCACAATAAGTCTCAAAATTCACATTAAAAACTTTGTTTGTCATTTTCTTAAAAAAGTTTAATTTATAACATAACTCTTCTTTCATTCCTATTTTTGATTACTGATCTCACAGTCCCTCATAAAGAAAAACAAAAGCTATTTCTCAATCATGAAAAAAAAATTATCTATATTAATAGAAATATTTAATTTGTTATGTAATGGGAAACACTCATTCACCCAATAGGCTATATTTTATTATTTTTAATATAATTACAAAATGAACTTACTCGGTTCTTGATTTTTTCTTTCAAGAACGGCTTGACAAAGTTGATGATGGTGTCTACAATCGGTGAAACATTAATAACATGTACTTCTTTCAGCTTGACAGGATATGCTTCCTATAATAAAATAGAAAAATACTTATATTTAAAAGTTGATCTATTGAGTTTAAACTTTAATTTACAATGCAGATTTATGTTACTGAGAATTCACTAAGATATAAGATTTCATTCTAAACTTTAGATATATCAGTTATTTGCATCAGCTTTCTGCAATAACTCAGTGGCACATGTGGAAGTTCTTGTCTGATAAGTGTTTAATTGAATTTTTTTTTTAATCGACTATTGGGAGCACGGTGGCACCGTAGTAAGGCACAATGCTACTAACTCCAAGGACCCAGGTACGAATCTGATGGCAGAAAATTGTTTTCTGTTGCACTGTAGTCAACCCTGTGGGTTCTGGAGCCCTCCTGGGGTTTACCCAGCCTCAAACACTGAGTACTCTTAATTGGGTAAATATCTGGTAGTCGAGCATGATTCTGACCAAATCACCACCTTGCACAACCGTTGGTCTAGTAATAGTACTTTCTTACAAAGTACTGACCCCCTGACCTTTCATAGGTCGTTTTGGTACAGATTTTTTTAATTTAATGGACTATTGGGGATCTGAAAAGTGTTTCATTTACAGGGTTCATGTAGGTTGTTATCATAACTTTCTTTGACTGTGCCTGAAATAGTTCCAAGTTTTAGCCTGTGTGCAAATATATAATTTGTGATGTAGAAGAATGCAGCCTTTTATAGAATACTTTTGATTGAAAAGACTGCATTCATTAGATGCTTGGGGTCTTAGTAGACAAACCTTACCCACTTTATCTTCACTTCTAGTTAGGAGGTTACTAAGACACCCCACCTGATAACTTGGTCAAGAGAGGGTCTCCAACATTTCAGAGGGTGGCCAGAGTTTGTCAGGCTCTTTTCCTGAACTGAGAGTTAAATAAATACAGACTCCTTGTTTCAGAGAGCTTTGGAATGCCCTTGGCTAACAGTGAAATTATATTGAAGCAATAATCTGCTGCTTGAGTAGACAATGGGTGTAAATACTCCAAAAGACAAAACTTTAATCATATGATATAAGTTGGTTTACACTACATTGAATATTGGATAAAGAGATTTTTAACCATGACTTTTTAAACATGAAAAAAAATCAAAGGGAAAAAAGAAGGAATGAGTTTTGGTAGTTGTATATTATTTATTCTTACTATAAACACATAAGAGTAATAATAATAACTGCCATCATAATTTTTTTAAAAAATGGAAGTAAGGGATTTAGTAGTTCACACAATTTGGAAATGAAAACTGAAAGCACAGAACTTGGTCTTTTTATGAATAATATACATGTGTTTTCTTAGCATTTTTATATCAAATAGTTTTAAAATTATTTTTTAATTTTGAACTGCCACACCATTGCTTTAATAGCCTTAAAATTCTATCTCACATTGCATTCATTATTTCTATTTTAGTTTTGTAAAATCATTCATATCTGTTACCTGAACACAGATAAGGAACTTCTTGATGATGGTCGGAGTGAACTTGGAATAATGAGCAGCATAGTGAGCAGGGGTTGCTATGGAGGCATCAAGGATATAGATATCGCCTGCGACTCCAGTCAGCTCCTCCTTTAACCGGATATCACCGATCATTAGAACAGCTTTCATGGCCTCTGTCACACTGGGTATCTCATTCTTGGTTGGTTCCAGGGCTCGCATCACAATCACTCTTCGACCATTGGGTGGCAGATTGGGCAGTGGAGGAAAGTGACTGTCAACACAAGGTAAATTGTAACTCAAATCAAACATCTTTAAGGTTCTGAAATTAATTTTAATTGTGTACCTAAATCTGGAACCACAGCTTCTTACTCACCCTTCGTGATATACTGATTTAAATTACTATTTATTTTTACATTTTTCAAATGTTAAATTAATTATAATATTTTTATATATATATTTAAGTATTTTTATAATTTCTGTATTAATAAGCTTCCTTATTTCATAAATTTAATTTTATATTTCAACAATATTGGTAAAGGGCTCCTGCATAGAGTTGCTATTCTAATCTAACTATGCAGGAAGATATTTAAAAATGTTAAGATTCAAAACTACAAAAAAGAATGAAGTGGATAAAATGAGGAAATAATGAAAGCTTATTGATCCATAACATTTAAGAAAAAGTGTATGTTTCATATAATAATTGGCTTAAAAAGAAAATTAAAGTAGAAAATTTTCAAGGAGGATGTAAAGCTCAAAACATTGTTGTGATGAAAGGAATATTTGTCAAAGATGATATAAGTTATTAAGTTATCTACTTCCTTATTTTACTTAGTTACTACTTACTGTATATAAAATATTATAATTAGAATAATTTTTTTTAAATAACTGTCATAAAGATAAAATTAAATAAATAATCAAAGTATAATATAGCTAAACTAAACATTTCTAGGTTACATAAATTTAAGTGGACGTCTTAGATTTCCTTATTTTGGAGCAGTATATTGTAGAAGTTCATTGGAATGGTGTTAGAGAAAAGACAATGTTATATTTGATTTTTATGTAATATTGAATAAATTTTAAATGTTCTGTTATTCATGTAGAATTGCTTCAAACTTTTCTGACAGTTTAGTTAATATATTATTAATTAATGTAGCATTTGCAAAACTCCTGAATTCTGTGACTCCAATTTAGTTCTTCCTTCCAGGGAGAGGGGCTAGGAAGAAAGGGTCTGTCAAAATGATTTACTTTTCATTCGTTATGCAACAAATCACTATTGAGAAAATAAGTTTGTTTATATGAAATCATATTTCTATGCAAGCGGTTATTATTTATGTTTAAAAATTTGTTTGTTACAGATAAGAACAAGTTTTTTTTTCTTTTTATTTACATCCGCACCTTTCAAATACAAAATTGACAATCAGTAGATTGCCTTACTGTTATATTAATTGAACAAATAGCATGTAAGGGATGGCGAAGAACCTC
Source organism: Halyomorpha halys (assembly GCF_000696795.3). Lineage (NCBI taxonomy): Eukaryota > Metazoa > Arthropoda > Insecta > Hemiptera > Pentatomidae > Halyomorpha > Halyomorpha halys. The sequence goes on along the minus strand of NW_027116643.1, from coordinate 608,945 downwards.
ACCCAGCGGTTTTTTTGTTACCTCTTCAGTGGTTTTTTTACATCTTCAAGTTAGCAGGTTCAGGCATTCATTTTCTTTTTAGTCTTCTCTTTGTATTCCCAGGAATAAGAGTCCTGGCCACTTGTCCCATAAGTGTGTTTTGGCATCCCAGTAATTTTTCATGAAAAGATAAGAACAAATAAAAGATGTTTTTTTTAATTTTGGGGGAGAGAGAGAAATAAAGGAGGCTTCTGGATAGGGATGTTTCGATTCTTCAGATACTCGTTGATATCGATACTTTTTGACAAATACTAGCGACACAAGTATTGATACTTTCCTTCTCCATACTTCGACGGTATTTCCGTCGGATACTTGCAATACCAGGTATCAATACCTTTAATATGACATGATATGGATTTTATTCGGGCCTACGACCGTTTTCTAAGTCGTCTGTTAGACGCCCAGTCTACCTTATCACCATCAATACTTTTTCATATGTGAGTGCTTAGGTGAAAAAATTTCTTATGTAGATTTTTTATAAAATCACCTTTCTTGATTTTATAACGTTTCAAGATGTTTCCCCCCATCAACAGGTTATCTCATCCTAGTACTCTACTCATTTTGTGTTAACATAAAATCTGTTATAATTTTTTCATGAATTCTACTCATGACTTCTTCATATGGTTTTCAACTGCCTCCATATTTTATTTTTATACTTATAAAAGTTAATTATAAGAAAGTTTATTTGTTATGTGAATTTGAATGCTTAGAAATAATAAACTACTCTATATTCTACTACTCGTATATAGTAAATAATATAGATGTCTTTATAAAAACATCTTTATTGGAATGGTGGTTTAAAATCTGTTGTATTTTCTTTTGAAATGTAAACACATCTTCAGATGTTTTTCACCTTTCTCCATATTTTATTTGTATTCTTCAAGAACTAATAGGTGCTTTATTCGGTTTCAGTTTTTCTTTTATTATTCAAAAACACCTTTATCAATTTAACAACGGTTCGTGGTATTTATCATCATTTTTCAGTTTTCTGATACTGTGTTGTGTTAATATAAAATCTGTAGTTTTTAGTAGTTTTCTCTTATTTTTGAATTTTATTGGGTTTTTTTTACTCAACTTTTTTGAGTATCGATACTTATCATTCGAAACTATTTATTTTGAATGTCAATACTTCAGTTAAAGAATCGTATCAAAAAGAGTGTCGATAGTTTGGTGGTGTTATAACATCCCTAGCTATTGCTAAGGGAGATATTTTGTAATTCCCAAGCCCATCACCAGAAGAGATTTTCAACACAGGAAGTGCCTATTTCCTAAGAGGTACCAAATAGAGGCGCGTACCTTTTATTTGTTCTTCTAATCGCCCAACTTTCTCTTCCTCTTTCTTTAGATCTGAGGTGAAATGTCAACCGGCCGACTAAACATTCTTATAATAACCTTATCACGAACTCTTTGATGACATAAGCTAATAATACGAATTCAAAAGGGGAAGATGTTTATTGGCGAGTGGTCTGTGCGGTTGTTAGCTAAACTGTTCTTTTCAGTATTCAGATAATTTCCTTTCTATTCTCTGAGAGTTCTTTGAAGTGATAACTACCGCAACGGTTTTCATACTTCATGAACAGAAACAACTTCTATTTAAATAGATAATAATCCTTTGATGTTACCCCTTATAAAAATCCATACAACATTAAAGCTCACAAAATTTTGACTTTCAACTACACAAATCCTTAAACTCTCGCAAAATGGTTTGTGTGTCTGAACAGCCAATCTCAAAAACGAAAAGTTATATGAAATTACATATTATATTCAAGTCGGGTTTATACCTGGGTTGTTACAGCACCTTTTTTTGTTAAAATCGACCAACCGAAAATGCCACATCATAATCTATTTTACACATTTTTTTCAAAAAACGGGCGTAAAGATTTTGATTAAACTTGTTGTATCAATATACCATCTAATAGTCCCTAATATAAGCTAGCTGTTATCTAAAGTATCTTTAATTTTGTTTGCTTGAAATGATCAACTTTCTCAACCTTTTTGTTAGACACAAAAAAAAAAAAAAAAATAGATAAATAAATATAAACTACGAAAAGATTTCATATTGAAATTTAGGGAATTTATAATCCTTATACTATAAGAGGAAATGATATTTTCGAGGTTGAAAAACATTTTACGCCTTTAAAAAAGACCGAACATTTTTGGAAGTAAGATTAGTAGTATAGACATATTATATACCGCTGGAAAGACAAAGATTTAGAAAAAATATATACATTGAACATATAAAGTTGTGAAGGGTAATGGAGAATGAACAAAAACGCATAAGATCAGTTCTAATACGAATTTGATTGTTGTTGGGCGCAACCGCAGTGCGTTTTTTCCACTTTGCCACTCTGTAAAATGTTTTCTTATTACTTTAACAATTAAATGGTTAGTTTTTAATTCCACTTAACCTATATATGAGCCTTTCAGCTGATAGCGTTACTAACTCCATAAAATCATTGTTAGTATTTTCAATAATTATTCTATAACAATTTAGAATTGATTAAATGGTTAAGAGCACAAAGTAATTTTTTGTAAACCGTTATGTTTCTATCATAATTTCCAAAAAAGAAATTTTATAATTTTTAAAAAAGAAAAATAATTAAAAAAAAAAGTCTGAAAAATTATGAAATTGGTGTTAGTCAATCTGACAACTGAAAGGATCATTTGGAAAATTAGTGCCGGAAAGTATTTCCACAGTGATTAATATAAAAATATCACCTAAAACGAGCGAAGATTAATTTCAATAAATTTAGGGGGAAAGTGCAAGATATTTGATGCGCAGACCGCAACAAATTTTGTAGTATATTATTAGTATGATTTTCTTACTAAATGTAGTTTTGAAATTAATAATATAAATCTGGCAGGATAGTGAATTTTTATTCATCAGGAATTCATAATTTGCTAAAACATTTACAGTAGGAATTCCCTGAGTAATCACGCCAAGGGGAAGACATTAAAGGTTTTGTTAATAGATATCTCCATTAAATCTTCCAATAAAATTAATGGATAGATGTAAGATATGGAAAAGTAACGTGATAGGTTTCAAGCTTACAAAATTTCGAAAACTTCTTTCATCTCAGTCCTGGTTGGGTCCCTGTTGGCGAAAAACTCAGGAACCGCAGCTCTCATGGTGAAGTACATGTCCAGCTTCCGTTTGGTCTTTTCGAGGGAGAATTTGCATCCTCGAAGGAAAGTCATGATCCGTTGATCATCTGTGGACAGAGGATAAAGGAACATGAGTATAGCAAAGAATATCTGCGCTTCTGAATTTATTATTAAATTCTTCATTTTCTAATGTTAATTTGAATTCCTAAAACACAATCATAATTATTAATAATCAGCCTAAATATTCTTCCTGCTTTTTCTAATAATATTCGTAATGTCTGAAATGAAATTTGAAGGAAGAGTTCTTCTTAAGCCGGGTTCACACGTTTGTCACTTGCCGCAAATCCAAAATGTCTACACATACTTGATAAAGAAAGAAAATGAACGCCAGTCTTCACATTATTGTGTGTTCCAGAGAGGTAACCATTGTGGAAATGGGTTTTGGTTATCATAAACAGAAACAAAAATAAATACAGAAAAAAATCATAGGAATGATACTAGATAAGCTACAAATTCAATTTTTATCAAATACATGTTAATTTAATCACCCAAACGTATAATACATATGTATATGTATATTTGTGCTATATCAAATAAAAAATATACTGCTAAAATTAATTGCCAATATTTGAAACAATATATTTGTAATTATATCCAATCGAAACAATTTTAAAATATACAGTATTAAAGAAGAGTTAATTATTGATTCCAAAGGTTGATAAAATACTTTCATTATTTAAAACACAGAGAACACAATTTTTTTCGGAAGTTCCAAAAGAATAGCAACTGAAAATATATGTGGGGATGCATCACAAGCGTTTGCCCAAACGCTCCTTCATTTGTGGTCTAAGACCGAACCTAGACGGAAATAATTTTAGGCCACATACATAGCTCATCCACATACTTGTGGATTTGTTTTTCTTTAGCAAAAGTATAACAGTGTCTTTAGAATTTTCTTCATCGCATGTAATAAAAAATTGGAGACGAAGAACATGAAAAAAATGAGATCCACGATCTTTTGTTTCGATCTGGATCGTTAAAGATGACAACATTATTCGAATTATGATAACTTTGATATGCTAGTCATCTTGCTAGAATGGTTACTAGTAAAAAAAGCAATTTTGACTAGTCATTTACTGGTTAAAAAATACAGGATATTAAATGTGTGAGCATGGAACGAGCAAGTATTTCAGTAAGGCACTGTGCCTTCATTTCCTGGGTTTGGTTTCGATTCTGGCAGTGGCATGGATAATTTATTCTGTTACACCAATAATGAGTGGATTCTGTGGGCTCCCTAAAGCTTTTCTCAAGGAGCAGACTCAGCCTCTTTAAAGTCGGTGCTATTAATTGGGGGAAAACCAGACACTTAAGAATGATCTTGACAAAACCACGTCCTTTCAAAATCATTGGTCTAGAAACGGCAATTCATTACCACGTACTGAACCATAGATCCTAATTCAGATTTTTTTTCTATCAAATTGGTGATTACTTGTTTTATTTAGATTAAAAATACACAATTAATTTCATAAGTTAATAATAATCATAAAATCTCGAGTATCATAGGTTTTTCTCGTATTGTGATAATATCTTCCACCACGGGTCGAATAAATCAACTATTATCCATCACCAATTAGCAATATTAACAGGTAATAATCTGAATGGGCATGATTTATTTGATCCGTGATGGAAGATTTTATCATTAAATGAGAAAAACCTACAATAATCGAAAAATATGAATAAGGACAAGTAATACACACACATACATATACTGTAATGTTTTAAGCTGCTGGGTTATCAATGTGGAACAGTCACTTTACTTAAGGTTGTGTGCTCACCGGAACGGAACAAAAATAAAGAAAAAACTGAACAACCTCATTTTATTTTGGATCATGCTACAAGGCCATCAGTCACTCTCATATAAAATAGAGAGTTTTGCTAACTTATAAGTCTAGAAGCTGAGCCACATCTATTTATGAAGTAAGGTACTCATGCCACAAGTCGTCAGTAAGGAAAAGCACCTTATGAGAGCCGATGTCTCGTTATGTGAAGACTGGTGATTCCAATACTACTCTTGGACTCTTATATCGGAGCAGTACAGGGGTTACAGTACAAAAAATAAATAAATAAAATAAATGTGAATATATACTTTTACTTTGAGATATTTGCATTTCATAAATTTACATATAATGTGCAACATAGAAAACTAGTTATTACAATGTCATAGCATAATGCCAAAAAAATAATGTTTTCTTTCTCATTATATATATATATATATATATATATA
>NW_027116643.1:595263-595827 GCF_000696795.3 Halyomorpha halys | reverse complement strand
GACTGTGTAGTATAACTCTTAATACCTAACTCCCTCTGTCAACAACTCGAGAAGCTATAAATGTAGGATTACTGAGACAATAAAGTAGTCTATTACCAGCAACCGTGAGTGTGTTTTCTTCTACCTTCCTTCCTTTTTTTTTGATCTTAAAACCCGCTATCACGTATCTTATATATATATTTCAAATTATATTCACATGTTTCATATAAATTGTTATTGAATAGTTGAGCAACAAACACTTCAGTAAATTAATACTAAAAACATTGGTTATTATTTAAAAAGAAAAAGAAAGATGCAAAAAATAAAATTATTTGATTTATTTAATTTTTTTCGTTTTTCATTGTACTCATATGTTTCGTGCAAATTGATGTCGAATAGTAACACTTCGGTAAATAAAAACAAGTTATTTTTTGAAAAAACAACATATAAAATCAATATTTACAAAATAATAAATACTTATTTTTTCCAGACCCCATCCTAGATTCCAATCATATAATCCCAGATCACCAGTTTGGATTCCGAACATCCCACTCCACTATCCAGCAATGTCATCGTGTGGTGGAC
>NW_027116643.1:559162-594288 GCF_000696795.3 Halyomorpha halys | reverse complement strand
TCATTATGATCAAATTTACTTGTTGTATTTTTTTTTATAAAGTTGTAAATATCAATAAATAAATAAAAAAAATTGATGAAATTGAACAAACTGTACTATTTTGTCCAAAGGGGTCAAAACTAAATCCAACCTGTATGGGATAGTATATCGCTTATTTTGTTGGAAGTTGTTGTGAAATAGTTGATATTAGATCTGCTAAGAAAAAAAATTTAAATGTTTTGGATTTTTTTTTGGACCTGTTTAATTTAATAAAAAACAATAAAACAACAAGTAAATTTTACTGGAAACCTATTCAATTATTCAAGATTCACAAAATTCTTAACTAATCATGTGAAGATAAATTGTTAGGAGCCATATTCCATGTAAGTCCTTGCTAGCCAGTGAAAACCATTAATAAAGTTGGCCCAATCGTTTAGTAATCACTCACTAATTGAGATAACGAGCTCCTAAATACTTGTCACATCATTCCAAATATCGCCACTCATCCCCTCAGTCTCGGCTCGGTTGACCTTAAAGTATATTTACCTTTTTTCATTCAAGGACTAAACTTTTTTCTGTGTCAATAGCCTTCTGAAGAAATGCCTCGTTGGCATGATCCTACGATTCTGTGATTAATGCAGAGAGTTTTTAACAAGCCATGGCAACTAAATGTCTGAATTACTTTTGGACGATTGCACCTCGTTCCTGAAATTATCCCTAGTGTAGGTGACGAATCAAAGAAAAGCCAACTTTAACATTATGTGTATAAACAGGGTGTTTTAGGCTTAAGTACCCTGACTGAAAATATGAATTGGGATCTCAAAAGAAGCAAAAAATTCCCTATGAAGTTATGTCTGTTAACGTTTTGTTTAGGAGATATTCACGTCTAAAGATTTTTTTCTTTTAAGTATTATTTAGGTTATAGTAAACAAATTAATATGTATTCCAACTACTTTATTAATGAAATGGAAACATTAACAATCATATTATATGTTGTTCAGAATGTTTACCTAGATTATTAAAACAAGCTCGGGATTTTTTCCATAGCAACAGTAGCCGAACGGTATGTGCTATTTTTTGCGAGTATCAATAATCCGTCTTTGTAAAGAATTAAGCTCAATGACCGGGTTTGCATTGAATTTTTGTTAATTTCACCACAAACCAAAGATCCAGTGTTTTCATAGATGGTGAGTTTGTGAAACAATTATCCTTTGCCGTTTGGCCACTGCAGCTGTGGAAGAAAGATGCCAAGACTGCCTTGATGTTTTCAACTTTGAGCAAGTGCAGCAAATAGAGTAGTTTCAAACAGATATTAATTTATTTATTATAACCTAAATAATGCATAACAGTAAAAATATTTAGGCCTGAATCTCTCCTTAACAAAGTGTTAAGGACATACCTTTATGAGTATTTTTTTTCTTTTAAATCCTTTTTGTACGCTTAAATCTGAAACACCCTTTATAATATATTTCCTAGAAGGTTATTTCAAATCAATGAGTTAATAGTTGGCCGTGGATGTATATAAATGAGAAGTAGATGGTTGGGGATGCGGTCCCCGGTGAGAACACAAAGAAAAACAAAATAACAACCATTCATGTCGCTTGTTATCTTATTTTTTTAGCCCCAATGAAGGCTTAAATTCTGGCCGAAACGTTGGTACTAATAAATAAATTTTACTTATTCTTGTTCCTCACTGACCACACCACCAACCATCTTCTCCTCAGTTATTCCAAATCCATTCGGCTTCTTTCCCCAAAGACCTCCTTGCTACTTAGTTTATGATTATACTTTACTGATACACTGACCATCGAATGCGGGCAGATGGGGCTGCCTCTTGAGCCAGTCCTTGATGTGCTCGAGGTCCTTGTCCCTCGTGGAAACGTCTTCATTGAGTTCGGTCCGGATGAAGATCTGCTGGTCTGGGGTTGGTTGTACCAGCGTCATTCTTCTGAAATCAAAATTTCGCTTAGTCTAAAAGTGCAATCAATAATAAATAAAATAGCTAAAGAATAAAATGAAGGGTCGGCGTACAAAAGCAAAAGTAGTGTAAGTCATTCATTTTTGAACATTTCAAAACTTCAGATTTGATTTATATCACTTTTGTATTCAAAGGCTAATCTAATAAAAAAACGTGTAATATAAATAAATTTATATCGCTCATTTGGTTTTTAAGTGAGATTAATTTTTTTTTATTAACAAATATAAATTTCGAAACTGTGGAAAAACTTATGAACTTCATTCAGCCCAGCTTTCTAAATATAAGATTATTTATTAATAACAAAAATGTTTCATAGTTTTTTTTTATATCTATATATTTTTCATATGTTAATGACATTTCCGCCTATTCTATTGGACATTTTCAAACTTTTTTTTTTACATCCCTATCCTTTTTTTTCAAAGCCCCTTAAAAAAAAATCATTATTGACATTTATAAAACATATTTTTGCATTATCTCCTTTTACTGTAGAACATATACATTCTGAGGAGTCTTAGCGAGTATATTCATTTTGTGGGGAGTATATTCATTTTGTGGTGAGTATAGATAGAACTATATAATGTGCTGGGTCACTCATTATTTCTGAATTCAATAAAACTTAACCTACGAAAAACTAAACCTAATACTGTATGTTACCAACAATCCGGAGGGGGCAGGAGTTGATGTATTAAATATTGGATTGCTGCAGTACTGACAGCATCCTGCAAAAATTAGCTGATGTTTAATTATCAATGGTTCATTCATGAATTAAGGGTCGTAAGCATGGCAATTTTAGTTATTAGATTCAATTATAACTAAATTTGCCTAACTCTTGAGTACTGTAATGCGCCAAAAAATTTGATGTGACGTCTCACCCCTGCCTATGTATTAAAATTTATTTTCAAATATGTATTTCTGAGAGTTTATTGAAAATTCTCCTAATTCACAGCGCTTCATAACCGGAGATAATTTTTGACAGGGATTTGTTCCTAAAATTTATAAATTAATTCTCCATAAAATTGAGCTCTGGAGCTCTAACAAACCATCAAATTCCTCCCGCATCCAATCCTTACAATCCAAAATCCTTGATGCTCTTTATTACGTTACAAATAAACTCATCCCCAAAGACCTTAACATTCCATTCGTTGCAGATTTGACCCAAAACAGAGATGCGTCTTTTCATTCCAAACTTCTTGCCCATCCTAACCCATTAATTCTTAATCTCTCATCCTTAATAATCTCTGATAATCCTCCGAGGCGCCCTGAAAAGAAGATGGCCACGGGACCTTCTAATTTAAATTAATGCTTGAAGTACCACCAATGAGTGGTTCCTTCCCAAGATTTTCAAATGTAACTGTAACATACAACATATTTACTTATTCGTAGAGTTGTAAATCACATTAAATAAATAAAATTCTTCATAAAAATATACACTTTTTTCTTGGCTAACTATATTTCACTTTTAGCGTTTAGAGCAAACTTAATGAGTTAGCAAAGCTACTTTACAATGAGACTTCTATTGCTTTTCAGTGGACTCTACCGGTTTTCCTGTACAACTATATGTTATTAACAAAATGGAGGTGCAGCTTCTTATTTATCCAATTTATTTAACAGTTCTGAATATGTTATCTTAAAATTTCTAATAATTAATTGCATTATTCTGATTTCCAGGTAATATTAATGCTTCTAAATTTGAAATCCAGTAAGCTGCAATGAAAACAAATCGAAGTCTCGATCGAAATTATGTTGCTAAATGTGAAACATGGTTACACAAAAAATTGTGACAATTTTAACAACTTTAATGTGCCATTAGGTTTATAAGTTTTTTTTACTTTAGTCTTTGTGATTTATATTCAATAATAAAAAAATATTCAATGTATGAACAACTTTATTATTGTTGTTTCTTTTTTTAGTGGAATTAATTTTTAAATTATTAACTATCAGAATAAAAATTGAGAAAAAAAAAAATCTCCTTAGGAACTCACTAAAACTACACAGTAAAAAAATAAAACTTTATAAGAATGCGCTTTTTTATTTATTTCATTTTATTTATATGAGGAGATAGTCAAGAGTGTGGTCAGCTAAGATACACAAATAAACAAAACTTATTCAATTGTGCTGACGTTTTGACCTGAATTTCTTGCCTTCATCAGGGTTGAAAAAAAAACCCAAAAAACAATGAGATAACAATCTTAATTCAAAAAACATAAAAATAAAAAGAATATAATTTGTTTATTTTTGTACCTTTGCTGCTTTAACGCCTCATTATTTTATTCATATTTATATATATTTGGCAACGTAACGTTCGGTTTTTTACCTTCGTTCATTTTCAAACTTTATTTTCTACTTCTACAAACCATTTTATCATTGTCATTTTATTAAAATTCTTTGGTTTCATAAATACTACTCCAGGGAAGTATTAGTTCTCATTTTTTCTTAGAGCTTTTCATCTTATTTTTAATCTCCAGAGATGTCAGTGAATTTTAAATATCGAAGAAATATGTCATTCTGATTGATAGTTAATAATTTGCGGGAGAGGGTAGCTCAATTGTAAGGCACTGCGCTACTAACCCCAAGGACCCTGCTTCGAATCCGGCTGTGGCAGATGATAACTATCTGTTTCACTGTAGACCCTTGTCACCCCTGTTTCACTGGGTTCGGGAGCCCTCCCAGCCTCATTAAGTGGCTGAGTAAGTATAATTAATACTCTGGTGGTCGAAAGTGATTCTGACCAAATCACCTCCGTGCACAACCATTGCTCCAGTAACAGTACTTCGTTACATAGTACTGTACTCCTGACCTTTCATAGGTTTGTTGCGATACAAATTTACCTTTTTTTTAGTTAATAATATATGAATTTTAGTTGTTATTTTTATGCTTCCTGGACAGATATCCCCCAAAATTAATTCATTACAAACAATATTGATGGCACTTATACCATTACATCTTCTGCAACCCCAGGTGATGCCAGTACATGGACGCGGCAATACCACACAATACTAAGTAAGAAAGTGGTATTGCGGTACAAAGTTGGCCAGAATGGATAAAAGGAGATAAGGAGCCCAAACACGTACGTGATTTCGCAGTTTCTAATGTTTGTGACTCCTTTGTTACTATCTTCTTTTTTACGTAACGAATCGTAGCAGGCGCAATTCAATGTCCTGCGCAACATAGACGCAAGACGGCGCAGAATGCCGCGATTTGTAAGCGAATAGAGTTCTTCAGTCGCAACTCATCCAAAGAATCTCCTTGATAAGTGGTCGTATTATTTCTTTCTGAATTTTCGTTTTCACAATCCATCGACTCCTTAAGAATTACACAATCAAAATTCAATACTTTAGAAAAAAAAACCCATTCATTATTTGAAATCCGATCAAAGAAATGATACGTCCAGTAGCTATGTCATTCATTTCTGATCGAGATAATGAAAATGGTGGTTAAAATATAATCAAAAATTAGTCTAGAGCCATTGAAAGCTTGCCCATTTTACATTCTTTCTTCATAGATACAACGAAGATGTGAAACACTTAAATATTAATAAATAAGTATATAAAAAGTGAGTAATTTAAAATAAATCAAGATTATACATGTAACGGTTAAGAAAAAAATATTATTGAAAATAATAAATCCGTATAAAAAAATATAATAAAAATAGATAAAGATAATAATAACAAAATCAGGTCAGCAATGTTGGTTATAGATAAGAACTAACAGGGAATAATAACATGTAAAATAAATGTAAATTAATTTATTAATTAAGTTCATCTAAGTACAATTAAGATTGAATATTTATATTCATAGATTTATAGCACATATAGCTTATATAGTACAATATGAAAATAAAGCACTATTAAATTTTAATATCATAGTGTAAATTTTCACGTTAAACGCTGCCAGCGCCTTGGGTTTATGTTTTGAACAATGAACAATCTTTGAATAAAAATTCGATTTAATTTATAAAACATTATTTCGCAAAAAATTTTGGCTGAGATGAGATTACCACTAAAAAGTTAATAGCATATGCCAAGTATATTTCTGTAACTGCTAAGGAAATACAAAAGATTTCAATTAACAAGCAGGAGCTATTGAAATGAACATTGTCGCCAACAATAGTCCTGCATAATTGCAAGATAACTTAAAAGTAATTTATTTAATGGATTGTTGTGTCAAACTGTTTGCAAAAGACGATGGTAAATATTTTACCACTCCCTATGGTATATTATTCAAAAAACAAATCCAGTTGTTTAGGTTTATAGTAACTTCTTAGTTATTATTTGGAGCTTATCTGAATAAATTTTAGATTTTAAATTCATTAACTTTAGAGGATTAAATTTTGAACATTTTGGTAAACAAGTGTGGTGTATGGAGGTGCATATGCAAGATTTCAGAGTAAATCTATTTTCACCTGACTGAGTTGTCGAAATGTAGTATGGTATATAAAGCTTAAGTTTTTTATCTCGAACCCATTGGCTATGAATTGATTTCAAATCTTTCTTTTTTATTGTTTCTAAAGTGCATAAATAAAAATTTTACCCTTAAAAAGTTTTTAATTTTGTTTTTTTTACTCACATGAAACTAAGTTTTTTAGAGAATTTTTTATTTTTCCAATAGCAAATGCACATTTTCTGTTTAAAAATAATTATTTTTATTACCTGGCCTAAACAGCAGAAACAGTAATCGTCCTTGAAACATTTTGAACCATTTTAATAGTGTAATGCCGTAAGTTCATTTTATTGGAAGAATTTTCGCACATTTTTCATTCAGTGCTCAATATCTTGAAAACTACAGACTACATGAAAAATGGAATCCTTTTAAAAGTAAAACAAGTTTGCTGATATTTGTGCCCTAAAAGAGCTCACTAGATATAATATTTTCCGAGATATAGTTTTTCAAAGCTGACATATTAGGGATTTGCACCTCCTGGGAGTAGTAAACCTTTAACCATCGTGTTTTACAAATATTTTTACGAATTAAGAATTCATTTTCAGTTATTTTTACTATACTGCAAATGGAAATGTCACTAAGCACCTAAACGAAATCAAATTTTATCGCTTATATTATTAATTTAGGCATGTCGTGAATAAATTAAATAATTAATTGGTAATGTACAAACGGGGAAAATATGGAAGTTGTTTGAAATATGGCGGAATTTGAGAGTCTTTCCTCGAAAACCTTTCCAGCGTGTTCTCTCCTTTTACCGTTTTACAACAAGCTTATACTCTTTTGATAAATGTGCTATAATTCCAATTTGCTTTTGATATAGTCGTATTTTTAAAACTATTGATCATATTCATTAACAAAAAAAGATCATTTAGTTAAAAAAAATTGAACCAAAACAGTGGAATATACCAATTTGTAACTAATTTTATTCTTTTGTGAAAAGATTACCTAATGCATTAATATTTTTGGAACTTTACAAACAAGTGACTTATACATACTTAGTTAAGTGCTAGTGCAGAATAATTCTCCATCCAAAATTAAGACTATTTAATAATTTGACAAAATATAAATCATATGGGTCCAATTAACTATGGTAATGTAATCTTAAAGCTGGAGAACTCCGAAACGTCTAGAAAAATTGAATAAAAACTATAGAAAATAAAAAAGATGTAGAGACAATAAAACTATTAGTTACTAATTAATGTCCTTGGAATTGCCTTTATTTCAATTTTTTAAATCACAAGTATTGTTGGGTTTCACACCATCAAAGGTCCTGCTATCCCCGATTTAATAGGACAAATGCATAAGTGGGTTGGAATTTAAAAAAAAAATTTAAATCTTAAAACTTCTTACTCCCTTTATTTATATTTATATATTATATATTATTTTATCCTTTACATATATAGTGCCACTATATGTGTAAACGAATAGCATACAAGAAAATCGGACTATTGATGATACATTTTATAATCCGGACAAACTCCTAAAATGAGGAGGATATAAGACATCAAATTATTGAGATTTTCTGAATAAAAGACAGTTTGTTTAAGAAGGATTTTTTCTTATTATTTATAGTAAATAAATAATAAAATGTTGTAATCTAGGCTAAAGATTAAATAATTAAATTGTTTATTCTAATGAGGAATTATTGAAGGTTTTTTTTTACTTTGTTTAGTTTATTCACAACTGTAAAAGTATTTTTACAACCAGCGAATGAGATGTAGAGAGAGAAGAAGAAAAAAATAAAAAAATAAATAAAAAATAAAAATGTCATGAAGGGATGAAGGTTAAGGTCATCCAATGATGCCTCTCCATTAAAATTGAAATTTAAAACTCAATTTAAGAGGTCCCTATTCCAGATCCTTCGTAAACGTCGTCTCGTATCTGGTAAGTCTCGTGTTGATAGTCCTTGAATTAGAGGGTTAGTGAGTATTGGAAGTGTGTCGTGAAACTGTTTATATAATGATTTAACGGTTGTTTGTACGTAGGGAGTTCGTAAGTTTTTGTGTAAGTTCTTGTTACTGATGTAGGGGGAAGCGCTACTGATCAGTCTTAGTAATTTTGATTGAAACTATATTGAAGGTTAAATTTACTATCTCATGTAGTGAAATGTTTGGTCTCACCCATCAAATACTTTATTGCTATTAGGGATTTATCCTCAATCAGATAGCTGTCTTCTTTTGGACTTAGATTACATTAGAGTACTTCTAAACAAGATGTTGGATATTTTTTAAAAACTTTCGAAGTATAGTCGATAATAAGGCCATCCTCAGCAAAGTGACATTGACTCGACAGCTGAGGAAGTGAGACCCGTTCTTGACACCTCACACAACCCTCGTCCCACTGACTCAGTTAGGTAAGGGCTCAGTTTCATCTTACCGCCAATAGTGAAATTAGCATTTCACCAAGAAGGATCTTATTGCCAGTAAACAATTGCTCAAAATGCTTCTTTATATTATTTTTCAAGAAATTTCGTTAATTTTATTCTATATCATTAGCGAAGGCAGGGATGCTTTGTATTCAAGCAGCATACGAAAATAAAAAGGTCGAAAATTTTCACTTGCATTTCACGTTTATAACATCAAGGTATAAATTTTAGTTTGATAATCCTGTGTCCTCTCTCTAATAAAAAATCTAAATTAAAAACAGATAAGTACATCCTTTCTTATTTATAAAACAATATTAAGGCCTTATTGATGTACGATTGAGCAGTATCTTGTTTCTAATGAAAAGAAAAATACAGTAATTTCGAAACATGTTGCTAAGAATCGCAGTAGAAGCCCCTTGGTGGATAAGAAATAGTCATTATCATCGTGAACTACAAATGGAATCCATAGACGTATTCATTAAACGTTTTAAAAATTCCAGCTTCTTCTCGAATACAGAAGCCCCCTCTGCAAAGGACTCTATATTCGTTTATTTGTTATTATTATTAATTTTCTTTTTTCTCAAATCAATTTTAAGCTATATAAATTTATTTTATTATTATTATGAATTTATTTTATTTATTGAAGAGAATTAATACAATCTGCCACAAATTAAGAACATTAAGTATTAGTGTTCAAATACTCATTCATACAGTATTTACAGAAATAGAAGAATAAAAGAGGAAAAAAAAAACAGAAAAAGGAAAAAACAAAATTTAAATGATAACAATAGTACACACCGAATTAAAATATTAAAAAAAATAAATTTTTTTTAAAATTATTTATTTAATGTAATTTACAACTGTACAAAATAATACAATAGGTAAATCTGTATCAATCAATATGAATCTAAATCAAAAATATAATAAAATTAAACTGATAAAATAATTTTAAAAAATAATAATTTATGAACAAGGAAAAAGAAAATTAAATTGAGGTAACAATAAAATAAATACACATTAGAACAATTTTTTTTAAATTATCAGTTATCATTTTCAATAGCGTATTTATTATTATTGTTGTTTTTTGTATATATTATTTTTTTTTAATTTTTACTAGTTATTTATTTATTACTTTAAATTATTCAAAAATCGAAAAATTGTAATGGAGTTTTTTTTGTTAAAAAATTTACATTATTTCGCAACATACAAACCCTAAGATTTAACTGAAAATCTACCATGATTATAAATTTATTTTAAAAATTATTATTTATTTGATGGGTAGAGAAAAAATATACAATTCCGAAACACACTATGCATTTTTATTCCTGCTTTTTGGTCAATCGAATCCAAACTGGCAAATTTTTAAGCAACAACAGACAATTTTTTTACCAATAATTATTTTATGGAAATAAATATATAATGTTGGAATAGGCCAGATTCGAGATATATTTTTAGAAAGTATATCTCTTTCTCTTTAAATTGAGATACGTTTAGGAGTTAACCTTTTGCGTATAGGTCATATAGAATTATATAAAAAGTAATTCATTTCTAATTAGGTACTGTAATAGGTAGTTCGTGTTTCGAAATGATATCTCCCTTAGGTTTCTTAATTTACGAGGTAAACTCTTGCATCATAAAATGTGGCCTATGCTTAATCAGCTACCAGAGTAATACTATCTTCTTTAATTTATATATACACAAATATATATATTTATTACTCTTTATAGAATCTATTAAATGAGTCTTTATATCATTTTTCAGATGAAATAGGGAAGATTTGAGATTTTAACGAGTAATTATGAAATTTCAACTATAAAATATACGGTTTTTATTACTAAACAAAAAAAAAAAATGTATGTTGTGGAAAATTGAACTTGACGCAAGGTACAATATATTCGAAAATTACTTGTTGACTTACTGAATATATTATGTGACAATATTTGTGGCTTGATGTAACAATAACAAATACTCATGTTATCTCTATGTTTCAAGTTTTTTTAAGTTGTAACGTTGCTATTCCATGATAAAACTTTTAAGGAAGCACGCTCAGTCGGAATGAAAGTATTCATACAAAAACCAGGCTTACATAACTAACTTCAGGATGACTCCCGTACTATCAATCCAGCTGAAACTTACATGTAAATGAGATAGCGAACAATAAGGATCTTGTTTAATTTATCATTCGATTCATAATAAAAAGAAAACTTGATTGACAATTACTTTGGAATTTACCTACAAAATGTGAAACTAATACACTCTCAGCCTCCTCTCCATTTTGTCTGTAACCCCTTCACTTCAAAGTTTCTTGGCAAACCATTAGTATTACTCCTACATGTTTCATAATGAAATCCAGCAGTATTAGTCCATAAATACAAATGTACAAACTGAAAAGCACAAGCACAAATACATTTTGTTTCATGATTGGAACGACTATTAGTGATATTGCATGAGTTTAAAAGTAAAAAAATTATCTGGCAGAATTGTATAAGTCAGTGACATTGTACCAAATACAAACTACAAGACTAATAGTATTAGTTTGTTCTGTATTATGAAACAGGCCCCACGACGTCCCGACAGAACATCTTGTATCCTTTACACGCTAAAACAAGAGAAAAATGTTTTGTTTTTTATGATGTTAAAATTCATATAAACAAAATAAAATTGAAGAAAAAATTATCCAACAACAATAAGTGACATTAATTGACGAAAATAAATCAAATTAGTTTTATATATTATTTAATTTAAAAAAAATTTTTTTTTCAGAAACCTGTAACTATTTAACTCAAAATCCATTAACAATAATACGTTTTTGAAAACTGTTTAGTTGTTTTTTTCCAATTTATTTGTCTAAGACCTGGAATTGAAAGTAGTTAAACCATGCTATATTTTATATTTTAACTTATTCAAACTTTTAACAGCCTAATTTTGAGCTCTGGATCATTTTTTCAACCACGTGTTTTCGATTTCTAGGCTCTTAACAGTCATCCCATAAAACATCGAAAATGGGTCAAGAGTGGGAGAACAAGAAATGCTGGTCATTGGCAAAAACGAAAGAAGTGTATTATTTATTTAATATGTATATGTATCTTGCTTTTGTAATATCTCTGCAACTTTGTCGCAAATATCATGATGGCGATAATCTTGAATTAAGTTTTACAGTAGCAATGAATCAGGAACTCCTTAAACCACAGTTTTTTCAGCTTTCGTTCAAGTCCACCGGTTAACAGTTAAGAGTTGTGGGACTACACTAGTGGATTGTGGTATTTATAAGTAAAAGAATGAAATCTGATTTACCGGTAATTTTGTAAGATTTAATGGGAAAGTTCATTTCATTTTGGATTGTGAATTAAATCAAGGTGCATAAGTAATGGCAATTACAATAACTTTCCAATGTACAGCAATTTGAAGATTCGGAAATGAAATTACAATTTTAATTAGTAATTTCATCTACTTAATAAATCACTGTAATTCTAATAATGGCCCGAAATTACAATTAATAGCTGAACTAAAGCTATTGCAATAATTAAATACAGTCATATGTAATTACAATTACGTTTTGCCCAACGCTAGTGTATGTACATTTTTTTGAAGAATTAAGAATTTTGTTCGTAATTTCTTAAAGAGGACTCATTCGCTTAAAACCCTAGTTCTGTTCTATACATCCATATAGTGGTTCCAGTATAGTCACTTGTTTCTCATGTTAACTAATGATCTGTTGAACAAAATATGAAAGCGAACTTGCACTGCGTGTCACTATGCAGTAATAAATAATAAATTCTATTAGAAATTATAAAATAAAATGTATTATTGTATTATTTGAGTAAGGAATTCTAAAGTTCCACATTAATATATATATTCCACATTATATATAAATTAAAATTAACTTTAATTTACCAGTTAATTTTTCAAATTAACATTGTATTCGCATCAATATAAATTTCTCATAGCCAAAATTTTAATAACCGGTATTAAGAAAAATTGAAACCGATGAGGTTACGTATTCAATAGTTTTTTTTTTACTGTATTATCAAGAATTAGAGGCTTCATTTTTATTTATAATGGTTAATTTATTTTATCCCCTTAATCATACAACGCACATCACTTATTTTACCAGTATTGGTACTTATTAGTTCTGATATTTCCATGGACAGGTATTATCACAATCTTACATTAAGAAATAAAGTGAAACACTGTTCGAAGTAATAAACGATAAGAAACGATAGTTCTCTCTTTTAAGTTCAAAGAAAGCTTATAAATAAAAATCTAGGAAGTAATACATGATGAGCGAAAATATATTACAGAGTGGCGGGCATAGAGGTGCATAATTTATCCAGAGAGATCCCGTTGCTCTCTCTCCAGGATGTTGTCCATTACCTTTCTCCAAGACATTACTAGTGGTAGGTACCATTATGACCTCAGGTAGCCACCACCAGATATAGAAAGTTTCATCATAAAATAGAAGAACGGAAGCAGTGAGCCTATATCTATGATATTCTTAAGATATTGTGGTTGCCTCCACTATACTCATTAATCATCGGATTTTTTTTTACATTGACTTTATGAATTTTTTATGTTTTGACATATTATTTTTTTCTACAACTTCTATATACATGTTTATACCTCCAAGGACACGTTTCTTGAAATTCTTAACAATATTAAACCAATATTATATATTCTAAAATATTTCACTATTTTTTACATTTTGTTTATAATTTTTACTATCACTACATATTTCCGTTTTTATTTTATTTATTTTTATTTCATAATTTTTACATATGTTTTTGTAAGTACATTTTTGAGTCCATATTTTCCTTTTCACTTCGTACGTTTATTTTTTAATCCAAACCAAATATTTTATAAATTAGAAAAAAATAGATACAAATTACTGCCAAGGATTTCATTGCTTTTTCGTACCTATGCATCTTTTACGTCTCTTTGTGTCGAACGATCTTTCAGTCGATTATTGGTTAAGCTCCACATAAAATACACATTAATCAAAAAAACATTAATTCGTAAAATGTTTTAAATTTAAAAAATCAATTCTGTCAAAAATCTGCTACAATAAATCCAAATAACCATTCAAAATATTTAATGCCACCCAAACCATCTTGTAGACAAAGTTTGGATAATATTGATAGAAATTGGAATTGTGTAATTATTGTTACACAAATGTTCAATCATGAAGTCCTCATATTTACCATGAAAATATTATATCCAAATATATTCGTTGGGAATTTTTTTTTAATCTAAATCAAATAACAACAAAAAAAATCACACGTTTAGAAATAAGGCCAGAATGATTCATCGATTGATTTGTGCAAGATTTTTAAAAGAACTTTCCTCATTGGCTCTTTCGCAAGTCTTTAGAAACTGTTGAAAGATTTCCGGCTTTTTAAAAAGGTTACGAATTTTCCTAATCGAAAGGGAATATACAATGAGTACTGGAAATGTAAAATATCTAAAATGATTTTACGACAGTAAATTTTTACAAAATGAATGTTATGTAGTTCCATGAACCCTAATCTTGGGCAAAGGGATTTTTTTTTAACTTGTTTTTATTATTATTACATACAGACTGCAGTAAGTCTATTATTGAAACTAGACACATTTTAAGCTGCAAATACCTTGTGCACTAAACAGTGGAGATGATTTATATTTAATTTTTATAGTTATTTTAATAACATAAAGATACATCTCACTTGTAAAAATGTAGATAAGAAAGATGAGGATGGCGAATCAATATAACCATGAAAATTAAATATAATTTTTGTCTTTATCAAAACCTTCATTGAACAAATTGAAAAATTATTAGAGTATTTTTTATTGCCTGGCTTGAATTTTAAAAGGTTGAATTTCCCCATTTGTGAATATTTTTATATTAAATACTTCTATGTTTTTATTTCATAATTATGTAAAAATGAACACATATTTTAACTTTATTACCACATAAAAATCCCATCCATGGTGGGATGATCTAATTTGGTAGGCATAAGTTAGTTGGGTTTGTTTAGCAGGTTTCTGGCTAAATGGATTTTTTTAATTTAAAAAAATTGAATGATTTGATGTTTTTTAATTAAACCACTTTTGGAAATATAAGCAACTTATAACAGGATAATACAAGAAACGTATATGTTTACTTTATTTCATATGTTTTATAACGTAAATATCTGTTACCAATACAATTAAATTTGTCACGTTGACATAAAAATATGTCGATTTTTTATAAACTGGCGTAGTCACGTCCTACGGGAGGTTTTAATCACCCTTTCCACCTCCTTCTCTCTCTCTTAGTACCTCTCCCTCCTCTCTCTCAAAAAAATTTTTATTTATGCTCCTTCACAATTGTTTATGTAATTGCCAAATTTTAAAGCTTTAATCAATAATTTTATATTAGAATAACTTAAACAGTGATAATGGCTAGGGTCCTCTAGTACCCTTAATATAGGAATTATATTATATTTGATGGTTTATTTTATTAATTATTGTTTACAAGCAACTGATAACAAAGAATGAATACTCATTTGTATATACACATTAAACACACACAATCCGAGCATGTCATAGGCTGTTAGGAATATTTGTTAAAGATTGGTTTGACAACTATACTGTCACCTTAGTGTCAACAGTCCATGAAATTGGTAGTTGCGACTTCAAGGTGAAGGAAATTGTAGTTGAAGAGTAGTTTGAGCCGCTGATGAGGGATTATTAATAAAACCCCTCTTCAGTGGACGTCCTCAACCGATCAGCCACCAGCTCAGTCATTGAATGCGTAATCGAATCTTCTCCCTATCAAGGTTAATTGAATACCAAATATTTTCCATTTTAAGTGTCCGAAGGACCACAAATGTCTTTTCCTATTCATTTTATCTCTTTCACACACATACACATATATTTGAGATTTTGAAAAAAAAAATATTTAAAACTAATTATTAAATACAAAAATACTCAGAATAGATATCCTATCCATCGTAACATCCTTGCCTTCATAGCATGACCATTCTCTGCAAGTAGATCACTGTTCTTCTCCTCCATGTTTGAAGGCTCTGGTCCCAGATCGCTCCTGTAATTGGACTGAGGACTTAAAATCTCTCGATTCTGCTTTCCAGGCTAGCTGCTAGAGCATCGGTGTTCTTGACGAGAGATAAAGGTTCTGTTCATTTTCTTGTAATTTGCTTCCTCTTCTTGTCTTATTAGTCTTCGTGAGTATTTCCATATCACCTTGGTTACTACTTCCTAGGACCACAACGTCGTCCACGTACGCCAGGATCTTATGATTCATCCGGAAGTGCACCCCATCATTGGTGAGAGTCCACCTCCTTATCTCAGACCTCTTCTGACTTCAAAACTTTAGATACTTCTCCTTGTATTAGGACTGTGCATTTAGGATCAGGCTTAACAACTTCCTGTGGATTCCTAGCTCAGCTAGGATATTCCAAAGACACCTTCTGTCTACCGAATCAAAATCTGCTTTGAACTCAACAAATAAGACGTGCACATCCTGATCTGTTTTCCATTTTCTTTTTTCAAGTATCTTTCAGAACGAATTTCTGGTCTAGTGTGCTCTTTCCTCTCTTGAGTGATCGCCTATTATATTTTCGTAATACCAAGATATCCGATTTAGCAGGATGTTGACCATTATCTTGTAGGACATTGGAAGTCTATGCCTCTGTAATTACCGCGTTCATTCTGTAGTATGGGACAGATCAGGCCTGTGCATTCTTTAAAGACTATTATACAGAAAACTATACTATATAATTGAGACTATTAGATAAACCTGTAAATAGCATGCCTTTTCACAGCTCAAATTCAATTACTAATGAAAATTAACTGTTTCATGATCCATATTGCTCAATTATACTGAACTACCGCATGTCATTCACACATTGCACAATAGAGAGCGCTTACGTAACCATCACGGTTAGGCAGGATAATCACGGTCAGTATTTAATATTTATAACGGAAATTGCAACGCTCTCTAATGACACTACTCGAATTAGCTTTACTCATTACATTACGGAAGAATTGCAAAATATCTAGAGTATAGCTTCCTGTTCCATATTGTCTTGAACCGTAGAGAATATTCTTTCTTATCGCTTCCTTATTGGTCCAATGAGGAAAAGTCTACAATATATATAAAATAATCACTATCAAATGTCAATTTGCAATTAGTTCTCCAATTAGAACATTTCAACTTCATTCCATCCAAATTTGTACAACATGTTGAGTTGGTTATCATAGTCAAATAGTTTAACTATAAATTTCAAATTTTCAATTTAAAATTCAAAAGGACTTATTAGTAATTTTTGTGTGTGTTTTTTATAACTAATTTAATCATTTCTTTTAACTTATTTATATATGTTATAAATTTATTTATATTAGAGTGCTACCAATGGGTAGTTTCTCTACACGCCTATAATACTCCAATTTAACTTAGATCAGATTTACTAAATGTATTATAATGTACAGTTGTAAATAGCAATAAATAAATATTTTTAAAAAAATGTATTTATTAGTTTTTAAATTTATTTTTTTGTTTTCTTTAGTGTTCGCCTATTTTTTATTTATTTCTACGTCTATATATTGATAATTTCTTCTAATTGATAGCATTTATATAACGGATTGAACGTGTGTTGTGGATCACTGGAGAAGGAAGGTATGAGAGAGTGGAATAGTGAGAATAGCATTGATAAGATTTAGAACAGGAAATTATTATTAATTATTTTTCGGCCAGGATTATTTGGAATAAAATATTTTAATTTTTTCTAAAACTTTAAGAGTGATTTCAGTGTAGCTTCATCGATTTTTTATGACCCTATCTTTTATGACATAGGGGAGTGAGGATGTTATCTAGAGGTAACAAACCTATTCTAACAGGGTTGGTGATCAAGTTTTCATTTCGTGGGTCCGCCACAGAAATAAAGGCAAACCGGAGGACCGCCAAAGGAATCCAAGGTTTCCAAAGGAACTTGCTCTATTATAGTGACAAAGCAGATAAAGATGACGGCAACACGACGACCCGATTTCAATGTTGCTGTAAATCCGTCTAATAGATTGGGTACTAAATACTATCATTTATAATAGACTGGGTAATAAGTACTTTCATGTGTAATAGGTTCAGTACTAAATACTATCATGTCTAGTACTTTTGGTAGTAGGTACCATAAAACCAATAGGTCCACTTTCACGATCAATTAGATTCACAGACATAGTTCAAAAGCCAGGCTGATGTTAAGTTAGATCATGCAGACCTCTACACAATCAATATGACTGACACTTGTATATGAGATTCTGAACAGTAAGGATCTTGTGCAATGTCTTTTGGTTCATAACAAACAGAAAGCTTATTTGGCCATTATTTTGGCAACTTCCAACAAGAAAAAAGTTAAACAAACGATATGAAGGAAGCACTCGCAATCTTCCCAACACTTTCTAAGAGCCACCTCCATTTCAAATGTTGCGTGTTTGGACTTCAAAATGATCTTGTTAATCCTTCAGTCTTGCCTCTTTACGATCAATCTGAGCAAATATCATTTGTTTTACTATGATTCCGAATGTCCTTGCAGGTGTATGGACAGCTTAATAGGTTAGGTAATTGTTATTATCATTTCTAATAGGTTAGGTAAATCATACTTAATAGGTTAGTATATAAAATATTGGTGCTAGGAGAAGATTGCAGCATTCTCATCCTCTCTGTGTGGTCAACGGTTGCATGTCTAATTGTTTCTTACCTCATTTCCTTCTTTCTGTACAAGGACTCTTTAGTAGATTACTCTAGGTGGTATATTGTTGGGTTATACCCTTCTTACAATACAAGGACTCTTTAGGAAATTATTCTTCGTGTTTTATTGTTGAGTTGTAATTAGCCAGAGGGCCAATTAGGTAGCGCAACTCTTCACTAGTAGCTAATGATTTAGGCTGGCGCTCTCTGTACTCACTCGCTCAGAACTAATTGACCAACAGCAAGTACCGAGAGAAGCTCTTTGAATTTTAATCGCAATCTCATCAGTAAGGAAAGAATTCTTCTTTTAGTCATCATAAAATAACCATAATTGTATTATATAAATACCATATCATGTATTATGTAAATACCATAAATTTATTATTATTATAAATATTTATTGCAATACATATTAGGTTACATGATTAGAGATAGATGATATCACTGGTTTTCATTAATACTGACACAACTGAAAAAAAAATTGTATTTGTCGCATTTTGTAGGTTGAATTAATTTGTTACTGCTCTACTAGCATTCTAGTATGTAGGGCGACACCCGTAGGGAAAGTGACCTCAGTCTACGGTATTATTTTTGGAATGGATAAAATAAAATTAAACGTTTTTTTTTATCAGATAAGCCGCAATTAAAGCAAGGCTCACGAGCTGGCTACTAGATCTAATCTATTTTAAATAATGTGTCCAATCATGGTTTTCCCCTCTGTAATACTTCTTTTTGGATAGAAACATGAAAAAGAGCTAAATCATATGGGAGAGGGATCCAATGTGCTCTAATATATATATATATTAGATTATATATATTAATTTTTTTTTTTTAAATTATGAACAAATGTAAGGTACCAGCTAATTTCTTATATTGATATATCTAAATTGATCTTTTTATATTATTAACTAGGTAAGTTCCATATTCCGTCTTTTTCGTAACTCTTTGGCGCGGTTTCGAGTCCGGCAGTAGCAGATAATTAATTATACTGTTACTGTAGCTGTGGGTCAACCCTGTGGGTTCGTAAGCCGTACTGGGGCCCACACAATCTCTATAAAGTGGTAAACCTCTACAAAACCCCTTCTTGCACAATCGTTGTTCACGAAATAGTCACTTTCCCTATAAAGTATTGAGCCCCTGAAACATCATGGTTTATAGCGGTACATGTATTTTATTATTTACAATACATGCTCAGTTAGGTCTAGTGGGTACTGCGAAAAGATTCGAAAACCATCATAAAATACAATAAAACCCCACATAAAAAAAATTATTTTGAGAAAATGGCATTCGCTTGTGGTGCACCTGACATACACTTAAATTCGGTACTCACTCGAGGCTGAGTTTAATGATCTTTAAATTGTTATACTTATTATATTATATCTTTTTCGTCATAACGCACCGTTTAGGAATAAAAGGCATTAATTTATTTTACTAAAGTGAATTTATGAACTTAATTAGCCAATTGGTAGAGTTTTAGGACCGCCAGAATCGCGTGTCTTTGTTATGTGTTGTAGAAACTAACTTTTAAAATCACTTCCAGATGTATGTTTTACGTATTGGGTTCTATGTATGGGCCTTCTATACTATACTCCTAGTAATAATATGAAAATAACGAATTGGCCTAACAATACATAAAGACATTTCATCCAGCTTCCTTATTAATTTCTTCCTTCATTCTTAGAGGTTCCAGTTTTTTTTTTTTTTTGTTTTTTTTAACGGATACCTAATACTGTCCATACTTGCTTTTAATATAAAGCATTGCTTAGAAATGCTTGACATCAAACCGTATATTGTAACAGATGATTTTTTTACTAATGAATATTATCGAATGATAATGAAATACAGAATAAAAAATCCGAGAAGGATTTAATATATAAGAAAGTTGTAAAGAAAAAAATGGTTTTATGCATCGTTGCACAAATCTTGATTTTTTTATACAGAACTGAAAAATTGTCTATGTTCGTGACGGAGATAATTCATCTTCTTATTCATTTATTTTTATTCTTATTTTATTTTATTAATATGAAAGTTGAAAATTGAACACTTCTTTGAAAGCTATAAATATAAAATATCTATGGCTTAGAGCAACATTGATAAATATTGGTTTTTAGAGATTTCCGGTTTCTTGTGTAACGTCACCGATGATATTAAACATAGCATCTTCTATACCTAATAAAACAAAATAAAGTTATGTGATATAGTAAACAGGTATTCCCTGGCCAGTCATGGGATTCCCAATGGAAATTTGATTGTTATACTATAATCTTTGCTTTCAGATGTATTCATAAAAGAAAAAAAAATTACTGAATAATAATGGTAAGCATTATTAAACAACTACTAATCTCCCTGCACTCAGTTATTAAAGAGACATTAAAGTGGAGAGTTCTGTGCATTTGAAAATCCATCTTTCTCAATTTATGCGATTAACGTGAATAGTGGTGCATTTTAATTTACTTTGAACCGATATCACATTATGATGATGCACAGTTGATTGGACTGTTTAGTTGAATAACACTGCATTTACTTCATCAATAAGAACATTGGTGTGGTGTTGGAGGTAATTGAAGGGGAACATGGTCGAGAAGGAGGGAGGCTTACTTAAGATAAACAATATTAAAATAATAAATAAATAAAACTGTGCATGAGAAATATTGATTTGTTATTTTTATTTATGTTTTTGTTACTATCAGTTTTTATTGTTGAGTTTTAATAAAAATGTTCATTTCTATAATTTATTATTAATTCTATTTTCACTTTCTTCCGACTTTTTTTTTAATTAGTTTAGTATTAACACTTTTAATTATTATAAAAATTATTTATATAATAATATAAATAAATAACAAACGTTATTTAAGATAAATCCATACTTTGATTTTTATTACAAGTCGTATTTTCTTTTTAAATTGTAAATATTAATATATTGATACTTTTTTTGTGATAAGCAATGTATAAATATTTAATAGTATTAAAGATAATACAAATTAAAGATTGATTAATATATCGATTTAAATTCATTAGGACGACTCTACTTCCTAGCATTTTAAATGTATAGACCCGATGTATCGAAATATCGATATTTTTTATTTGTTCATTTATAGATTGTTATTTCAATAGATATGAAAACTATCGAAATGACATATATGTTTTTGTTTTTTTCAAAACTTAGATCCCTAACGCTCCCTCCAACACTGAATACTTACAGCTCAGGCCAAAGCGTTGCCTAACAACTAATAAAATAAGTTTTATTTATTTTTATAATTAATAAAAAAATTGTAAAGGTTTATTTATTTGCAAGTTATTGCTAGTTATTGCACTTTTAACACACTAGAATTTTAAAATTGTAAATTTGTATTTACTGCAGTTTTAACAATTTTCACATGAGCAACAATTTATTCTACTAACAGTGATGAGAAAATCTCTGAAAATATTTTTGATTTTTAAGATAATGCGTTTTTACTTACCAATGCGGTATGCAGAACCCGCAATACAGAATGCAGCCGTTTTTTTCATATAGGAATTATTTTGAATGCTCGATATGTAGTTGCACTGGACACATGATTGGCTAATAAGTTAATAAAAAAAATAATAATGGAGAGTTGGGGTCGAAAGGGATGAAAAATATAATTAGTCAAGATGCAATGTAAACTCTAAAATTTCTCCATAATTTTTGTTTGGAAAACAGGTGAAAAGTGATTTAGTTCCATTATTTTTTAAAAGATACAAAATAAATGGCAGAATATTAGAAATAAAAACAGTTTAGAACCGCAAAAAGAACTAAAGAACTAGTCTAAGACAAGCTCAATACAAATAC
The DNA here is from genome assembly GCF_000696795.3 of Halyomorpha halys. Lineage (NCBI taxonomy): Eukaryota > Metazoa > Arthropoda > Insecta > Hemiptera > Pentatomidae > Halyomorpha > Halyomorpha halys. Next base: position 571,997 of record NW_027116643.1, on the reverse strand, counting down.
AAATTGAAAACGACCCAATATAACGGAAGGAGGGGCTGTAGAGGTACGAGAAATAGGGATAGGATACCGACAGAGGGTATATATTTAACAGACCTAAAACCTTTTCGAAATAGAAATAAAGTGCCATAATTAGATCTAAATATATAAATATCTAATTATTGCTCTTAAAACTATAACAATTTTTTGTCTATTCCCGTAACCTCCTTTATTACTCGTATAATGCATACATAGATAATAAAAGGAAATATACATTATATGTATATCAGTGATATATTGCCTTGTGGCATTATAAGTTTAGTTGCAGAGTCCAATTAACGTAGTTAAGAACATGTAGCTGACGCCAGTGGATTATTGGAACGCGGAGGAACGTTCCGCTGGTTACCTATTAACTACTTTATTATTATTTATTAACTATTAAAACTATAACAAATGTAAGACACGTTAATTTACATGGTCCTGTCCTTATATTCAATGTAAACCTTCATTCCGCCAACTTTAAGAGATTAAAAATATCGAGGCCTGTTAAATCGGAAGTATATGTTTTTTTGATATATCGAACGACTATTTCGATAGATTTGATAACTGATATCAATATTTTTCTTCCACATTTACATTTTTATTTAACAGTACCTCCTATCATACACATTTAAAGATACTCATTTAAAGTGTGAAGAAGGCTCTCGTTAAACTACATTTTATGACATGAATTTATTCTTTTAAGTAGCGTGGGATATATGTCATTTTTATCTTCAATTGTGATTGATTTTACCAGATATATTATTGCCGTTTAATATTCAGAAATGCTTTGAGTATTTCTACTCACTCTACACCTTTGGACCACAGAATGACTTTCATTATACCACCTCTTCCAGAAACCAAGGTGTCGAAAAGCATTCCTTCAACGGGAATCTTAAACTAAACCTTGAACCTAAAAGGTATAGCCCGGAAAGGGTGTCATTGTTCACGATGATGATCCTGATAGGACCAATGCCGACGGTCTGTTCAATCTAAGTCAAGGATTACCAATTGAGTCGAGTCATTCGGAGCATTTCTGCTCATTATCGAATTTGTCGATTCATTATTCCTGTTTTGTCGGTTTCGGTTGGTAAAGCCTGATGTGGCAATGGATTCAAAAAAGCAATAATATAATTAATTAGTGATTTTCATACAAAATTACTCAAATCAGGGAATTTATTTCTGAACGAAATGATAAATTGGTACTGTAACATTCAATGACTAAAATTATATGACTTAAATTAAATAAAAATTTAATGTTATTTTTTTCATTCAAAGGACCATTTCCATTTTTCGATTAAACGATTTATACAAAATTTGAGACACTCTGCTTGAGACAAATTATGTCCAAGTGAGATGTATTTCTAAAAAATAGTTTCAGTGATTCAAATCCAAATTTTGTTTCCCAAAGTCAATGATTTTCTTCGTCAATGAAATGAAGATTAGCTTGATGACATCATTTTTACCTGAACATGTGTTATCCTCATAGAAAAAGTCTGGCAGTACTTAAATCCCAAATTTTCAAAAAGGCTTTCGCTAACGTGCCTCATAAATATAAACTATGAAAGAATTTTATAATTAACTAAAGGTGAGAGAAAGATGAGAAATATTTTACCCAGGAAATAACTTTTGGTAAAATACTCTTTGATAATATAGACGTATAGTGAACAGTTGAAAACCAAATAGTTTAGAATTAATATTTAATATAAAGTTTGGTAGGGAAGGGAGAGTGATGAAAAACGTATCTTTTTTTAACAAGATTGGACTATCGCAGAGAGGGCATGGGCAGTACGGGTTTTCTGTTTTGCTACTCATAGAAATGGTTTCGTGTTTCCATGGCACAGTCAGTTGTTTCCTTTCGTTCAACATATAATATAGAAGCAGTATGTAGAAAATTAATATTTTATAGTATATAATAATGAGGGTTTATTTAGGCAAATAAAAACTATAAATCTTCAAGTTTATGTTTTAAATTTTCCCCTGCCTAAAAAGTATCACAAATCTTTGTCAAAACAAAAGAGATGTTTACTTGATAATTGTATTTAAATAATTTTCCATAAGTAGATATATTGACATTTGATAGAATACTTTTTATATAAAAAAATAGTAAGAGGGAGTATTACAGTCGTGCATGATGTGTGATATGGTCGCATCGCACCATATATTTTAAATATCTCTTGTAGCTAACGGGACTCTGACCTTTGGAATATCAATCAATATGTGCTGTAAAATAATGGACATGAAGGGTTTAAAATGGAAATCTATCTTACTTCTGAACTAGACTTAGAAAAAAGATAAAAAATAATTGATGAGAAGATTGGCAAATATTATTAGGGCACCTGTCTTTACAACATGGAAGAAGATTAAAGAGGCAGTGGTTATATAAATAATATTACACAATCCACTGCCTGCTGTTTCGAAGAAAGTTTCGGCCTGATGAAGAAAGTGAGTCCTGTGCGTGTGGTTGTCGGTATGCGTGTTTGGAGGGCCGGACTGAATTCTGGAGTGGAGAAGGAGAGAAATAATCAACGACCAATTTTCTTTAGAGGAATTTAGTATTATCTATATTAATGTAATATATATTGGCATTCGAATGCCACCGTTTCAGGATTGTAAATATTTTTTTTAAATTTTACTTCCTATAATTTTATGTATAAGGTGCTATAAAGAATCTATACAGGTGCTATAACAAATACACAAACTAACTAAGTTAATTAACTAATCAAAAGTTAGTGCTGGTTAGCTGTGGTTCCCAAACTTTTTTTTTCGAAGCACCCAATTTTGGCCAAAAAAATTGTTGTACCCTTGTTGAGCTAAAAAAGATTTCATGGCACCCTTGTCCAGCTAGAAAAAAACATAACAATGTCTAAACTATTATCCTTAGAGTAGATAAATATGTAGGATAATAGGAAAAAATAGCGAAAAGTAAAAGCTGAAATGCACAGTATATTAGATATTTTATTTTTATTTTTTTTATGTAATATTTTGGGAAATATTTAAAAAAATATTTTTAATTTTTCGGTTTTATCTCAACAATGATCCAAACAATGGCCTTCAATTCCTGATTCTTCAGACAGGTATATAGTATGCCATTGTAATTCATATAATCCATCACATTTTCTACTTGTACTGTTTTGTTAATACAGTTGTTAATTTCAATAAATAAATAAAAAAGTTTTATCCCTCTCAAAATGATTTTTTTTGTTACTAAAATCGTTAAGATTTATCGTTTGAATAGAGTATAAATATTTCTGAAGATATTCTTCTTTAAACTGTCATCAAAGAAAAATATAACGGAATGAATGGCATACCTGAGGAAACGAATTTCTCTCCATGTTGGTCCTCACGTAGTCACAATTTTGGTCACGTACATTATAAAAAAGTCACGTTATGCATTTTTCTCTCATTATTCTACTTTCACGGGCTAAAGTTAAATAAGTATATTTTCTTATCGTCGGTACTTTATATAAAAAGGAAGTCTGACTGATCCGACCGTGAAGGAGTCATCGACTTCTTGAAGAACTTCAAAGGAAACCAAAACTAGGTCCGAGAGCTGATGAGAGTCCCGCAAGATCTATTTCGTAGTCCAGTTATAACTTATTATTCAGGGCAGGGTTATTGAGAATATTCCCTATGCTAATTTCTAACCTCATTAAAGAAGAGACCAATGCCACTGCTATCTTCTGAATGGTGATATTGGTTCTATTTTGACACTTGGAATGGTTCAGAAGTATCAAGAAACCAAATATGGATACCAGTATGAAATAAGTTCAGTGATTAGCACGTAACTAGCTAAACCTTGTTGGAGAGCTTTCTAATACTTAGTCTTTCAAGAGTATGTTATGTTTTGCCAGTGGTGCCCAAAAGAGATACTAGTTGTGACGTAATATTCTTGGAATTGGGGCGCACGTTTTTATTGGAACTCTATTAAGTTAGCGAGGTTATAAATTTATGCGGGCACTCTTTTTGGGGTATTTAAACTTGGAGTAGAGTGGACTCCAATCCACTAGTTTTGTCCAATCAACTCGTCTAAATGGACTTAATTGGATAAGACAGACTAAATAGAAGTGTCTGTGTACTTGTGTAGAGAATAGTCGACCAGGAGCTCTGTCGGTGTTGGATATGAGAAGCTATTTACTTCGTTGAATTTGTTTCTTTTCTTTCTCATGTTATTCTTTGTCTCCTCAGGTTTATCAAACACATGATAAAATTTGGGAAAATCTTATACGGAAGAAAAAGCTGTAAAGTATTTCCAAATTTAGGCTCTGATTACACACACTGAAAGATAAATGAAAAGAGACAACTGTAATCTGGAATTGCATAGTTGGGCAATTACCTCCTGAGTAAATTGACACTTATTTTCTATTTTTTTAATTTGTTTAGATAATTAATTTTTATTGATTTTATCCAGGATGGACGAATTAGGAAGAAATAATCTATTACGCCCATAGTGGATAAAATCAAGCCCACCATGATTTTGAAAGACTTTCCAACCAGTAACAACCAGGTAACAACATAAAAAAACATTAACAATATCTCAATAAGTTTAGTAGTTTATAAAATATTTGAATGGGGGGGGGTATTTATATTTAATTAACATGCGATTCCCCCGGGGTGCGAGATTTTTTGCCAACGATTATAACAAAATTATAAAATGCGTAAAAATGTTTTTTGTTCTTTTTTTACTCTCAAAGAAGATTGAAGTTCTGTTAAGATTAACTACTATTCTGGAGAAGACGGCTGGTGGACGCTCCGAAGATGACGTCATGATGAATTATTGCTACCACGAAAATATCTGCATTGAGTTTAATTTTTTTTTCTAATATTAGGTAATTTTACAACGCTTCGAGCGTAATGGTTGATTTAAATTGAACTCGAACTGATCCGGTACCTGGGACTTCATCTGGATGACAAACTTGGAATCCCTATACCAGACTAAAAAGACTGCTGCAAAGGGTATGTCGATTGCGACTATAACAGCACTGAATAAATTAACGGTTCAAACTTTCAATCAATGACAAAAGACATATTTACATGACCATAATAAGATTTTAAAGAGGACGTAAGGAGATCAGCTTTGGGGCCTCACTAAACCATCCGATTCGTATCCAATGTTTCACATGTTGGCAATTTGGCAAGAAGCAGATATTAATCCTTGAATGACAAACTCCTTAACCATCACCCCCACCTGTTTCTTGCTTTGCTATCTCTTCATTTCCTGATAAACCTCCTAGACGTCTAAAAAGAAGATGGCTTTCATCTATTCTAATCTAGAAATGAATATATAAAATGGTATAATATAGTACCTTTGTTTTATAAAAAACAAAAAATTTCTTACACTTTGAACAAAAATAAAGGATTTAGTGGAAATCTGTCGTTCAGTACTGGTGCCAACGAACTTTTTCCTAGTCGTGGTTGGTGGGATATAAAGTAGAAATTGATGGATTGTTGTTCGAATTACCATTCACGCAACCTCAATCCAATCCGCCTCACTTTCTTCCTCATTTTAGTTTCGATTTCTTTAAGGAGGAGTTTTCGTTTAACGATTTCGAAAGCAGATTCAGTGCCTCTAATCGACTGATGCATTGAATGAAGCACTAACGAGGTTCAAGCCATCCTTTCTGTTGATATGATGGTGTCATTCCTTTTAAATAAAGTATAGGAGTCGAATTAGTTTTTATTTAAACTAATCAGTTAGTAAATGAATGTAAATTATAATAAAACATAAAATAGAAATAGAAATCATAAATTTAAATATTAGAACAAGTGTTTTTGTATAATTACAAAATCATTAAATGTCAAATACGATAATTTAGACAATTTAAATAAATAGTGAACTGTTTTAATTGTGATCATGATCAAGTAAATGTAATAATGTTTGAACAAAAATATTTAAATCTATTTCAAGCGAAGTTATGAAGTTGAAAATAATTATGAAGAATCATCACGAAGATGTTATCTCAACCAGCGGTGAACTTCAATTGAAAAATCCAACAACCCAACATTTATGAAGATTTTATATTGTATAATTTAATTTTTAATTTATGTTTAGATTTTGCCTTTTAAATTTGAAGTTGTTTTTGTTTATATATGAAATTACATTTCTTATAAAATAAATAATGTTTTCCCCTATTTTCAAATATTTCTGTAATGAATTAGTAATAAAACTCAACTATAAACTTGTAATTAAATAAATTATTTATGAAATAATAAAAACTTGTAGTTAGATGCAGTTAATATCATCAAATCTCATCAAATTATTTAGTCTCAACTTGTTTATTTTCTTATAACTCCACTTCTACGTTTCGGCCATTCTCAAAAATGACTCAGACTATTCCGCCTTTGTCAAATTATATATTAGTCTATCAAACTATTTCTTATTTTAACTAATTTACTTTTTCTAATATTAATCAATTTACACTTTCTATTATGACCTTATCACTCTCTGCAACTTTTATACAACATTGCAGCTGTGGTATTTAAATTAAGTTATCCATGAGAATGGCCGAAGTGGCCAAAACGTAGGAGTATAGTAATAAACAAAATTAACAAATTGAGACTAAATGATATTTTTTTTTATAATTGATAAAAAAATCAGTCCCAAACAAGAATTCATAATATATTTAAGTAAATTTTAATTTCATTGATATTGACGTGAAGCGATTTGTCAGGTTTCTGACGGGGCAGCCTGCAACAACTTGAATTATTCGTATCAATTTATGTACCTTTTCTAGTCTAATGACTAATTGTTTGAACATAATATAAATAAGGAAGTTTCCTGTACACTTAATAAAAACACCGACACCCGGTATCTCAAAGCAGTTATTAATGATAAAAACAATTATAATTTAGCTTTCTTGTGAAGAGATGCGACAGTGGGTAAAGAGCACTACAGGTGAATTACTCAGAAAATCGTAAAATGTAATCATTCAAAATTTCAAGTGGAGTTTACATCGTGCGTTCTATTTTTTTCTTGCTGACAAATGCCAAAAAATTGGCCAAATAAGCTTAATATTTATTACGAATCGAAAGAGACATTGCTGTGCTCAAAATATCTCATTTACAGACAAGCGTCAGTCATTATGATTCAAGTCAGTTTGGTTTTGAATGATTGACTGATATCTCGACTGTCCAAGTAAGTGTCATGAGACTATAAGTCATGGAGATTTGCACAATAACTGATGTAAAGATAAAGTCATCATCATCTGTTGAAAAATAAGAAAGCTAAAATACTGGACAGTTGTGATTTAGATCAATCATATGCTGAACTCTTAATTAAAACTCTAAACTAAGTCGCTACTTTTACTTTTTAACTTGCTACTCATTTATCTTCACCAGGCTGAGTGGACCTCTTTTCCTCACTTGAACCTTTTTAAAGAATAAATTTCATAAGTAATGTTGGCATTAGGAACGCCAATGAGGCACTAAAAACACAATAATAAAAAAATATATTAAAATATTAAAAGTTCGTTTATAATTTAACTCACACATGCAACAAAGAGCAAACCAACTTTTAACAAAAACTCGAGGCTTTATAGTGATATAAAAAAAACCTGTGTCTTAGGTTTACGTTGCGGAAAAATTTTCCAAAACATTATTGCATATGTATATAAGACAAACTTTCACGTAAATGTTGGTAGGCTCTTTTTTTTTTTCTTCTTTTTATATTACATTTAAGTTGTCAAAATTTCAATATATTTATTTATACCTTGTTCAACATTAAATAATTTCTGTTAGAACCTACTATATTAAAAAAAACAGAGATGCCTCAGAGTTCCAAATTACGGATCATATAATCTTTAAATATAATTAACATTAAATATTTCGAGAAAAAAAGTTCATTAATACTTAATTATTGTCCCAAACTAAGTTGGTATAAATAAAAAATTAAAATATCTCTAGTTTCTAATTACTCATTTAGCAAATATCCGTATTTTTATATTTTACTTTGGTGTTAAAGAATGAGAATGAACTAATTTTTATATTTGATTAATTAAGTTTCGCTAGACAATTTTTCCAGTTACATACTACTTTTCCTTCTAGATTTATTTATATTTTGCTTTTTTACCAAACGAATGTTTCTTGTTCACTCATTCAACATTGCACTGGGAATTTCAGCATAGGAGTTTGCTGAATATTTTCTGTTATCTTTTTTAAGTAAATACGTCTGAAATTTACTTGTTGAATCTTTTATACAACAAAGAATCTTCTATAAACAAAAACCTTGTTAGCATAAAACGATATGAAATAAATGGACTTCAATACCCGTTCATTGCAACATCATCTTTGTATTCTTTTCCGTTGTGCTAATATCGCCATCTAAGAATATTTAATATTACTATTTAATATCTGAACATCTAATCCTATCAGATATTTTATTTATCTAACATCGTATCTTCTAAAATATAAACACCCCCCTTATTTCTTCGATGAAATAACTATAAGATGTTCCTTTCCAAATGATGTAGATTGCGAAATCGATACCCAATTCCCCTTCCTTTATTCGATCCCTCTACCACAAAGCTCTCGAACCTAACGCAATGACCCGTTCAATTACTTCCAGCCAAGAGTATTAAGATTACATAATGATGAAATCAAAATGCGTGATGAATGAAAAACATTATCATATCTCTGGCCACGGAATTACCCGCTAGTACGATATCATAAACTTAAATTTATTCTGATTCAAAAATGGAAATTCATGATTTATGTACCAGTCTTCACGTTAATTTCAGTTGGGATAAGATTATACTTTATATTTTTATGGGCAAAAAAGCTATTTTAAGATTAAAATCAATACAAATTAATACATTTAAAATAGTAAAAATATTTCTGCTTATTTTACACTACTTTTAATTACAAATAATATTCTATACTTAATTTTATATTGGTTTTCCTTCGACATTATATCAAATTTATCAACTAACGACGTACCAATTATTAGTTAGGTGTTTATGGTTGTTGATATTTCAATAGATGAAAATATTTGGTTTAATATAATATTTTAAAAAATAATTAGTTTTCATTTCAACCCACAACAGAATGTGTTGGGCGCAATGGTTCTAATGAAAGTTGTTGATCACCAAAAATGCTGAATAGTTGAATAGAGAGAAAAATATAAAAAAAATATATAAGGAGCAAATGGTTGGGGGTATGGTTGGTCAGTATGGAACACAAATATGTAAAAAACTTATTTATTAGTATTAATGTTTCGACTAGAATTTCTTACATTTGTCAGGGCTAAGGACAAAAATAACAACGAATAAAAGGATATATAGAATGATTAGAAAATAAGAAAATACCTAACATTATGCATAAATAAATAGTGTTAACCCTGATGAATGTAAGAAATTCTAGCCGAAACATTAACACTAATAAATCAGTTTTTTACCTATTTGTGTTCCATACTGACCGGGGTATGGTTGGTCCATTTTCTCCTTATTTTTTACCTATTTGTAATCTACACTGGCCGTACCCCCAGCCTTCATATATATATATATATTATCTACGGTCAACAATCTTCTCGTCATTAATATAAATTTTTAAAAAATCAATCATATTTATTAATTTCTTTATTAAAGTCTAATGATAAATAATAAACGCAAAACGAGTGTAATAATAATAATTTATGTTTTGACTAAAATAATTATTTTCATGTTTTATGTCAATATTTCGCTCTTTTTAAGTGAGCCATTCTTCCTAAACATCCCAGTTTGCTCTGAAATGAATGGAATTAGCTTTATTTCGAATTCCTTCTTTATGCAAGTTCTCTTAGAACTAATATTTAAAAAAGAAATACATATTTACGACAATTTTTTACTTTTGGGGGGATACAGTCTATGTCAATCCCACAGTTTTGAAGTTATTTAGAACAATCGATAAAAGATTGCTAGAAAATCATTCCAGTTTATAAAAAAACAAATTGTATCATATAAAACCACTCTTTTTTTCAAAGATTTGACATATACATGTAGAACCTATAAAAAAAATTCGATCTACTGAAAATGGTAGAAATACTGAACTATGTACTTGGGATAACTTTATTATTTTGATGTTACATAGATTTTTATAAAACGAAAATATTTAAAAAAATCAATAGGGGGTCGTTTAAAAACAAAACCTTAACAACACGATGTATTGAAGTCTATTAGTTTAGAACGTTGCGTAATTAAGAATAAACTTATAATATTGCGCTGAGGATATTGCAAAATTATTACAAAAAAAAAAAAGGAAAAACATGGTTTCCTCCAGCTGCTCGGTCTGGATATTCGCTTCCTGATTGCACAAGCCAAAACATCTCAAGAGAAGACATCACTTGAACTTATATAACTTGACCAAATAAATGGTTGCGATAGCAAACCTCTATCAGTGTTGGAATAATGTAAATATGTCATTTCGATTACACATCATATACCACCTATACCTATATTTCAAATATTTATTAGTAGATACAACTTTTTAAAATAATCCATAAAAATATTAAAAATTCTAATAAAAGTAAAAAAAAAAATAGTATATTCTAAATAGATTTGGTCGTTCTCAACATTATTAGACTTTTCAATTTTTATTTAGATATTGGACATTATCAACAATTCAGATCTTATTAATTATGCCTGTATTCTGTTTTCAAAAATAATTATTTTTATAGTAAAAATATTTTTTTCTTTTTCAACTGGACATTTAAATACTAACAATTTATTCAAATCAGAAATTCAGGGTTGTTTTGTATTGAGTAACTAAACTAAATTTAGAAGTTAGCAAGGTGCTTCTAGTTCTTAACATCCCCACTTTATTATCTACATCTATGTTTCATTATAATTTTTTTCATTATTTACCATATAAATAATTTTTTTTTCAAATTTTCAATAAGACTAATATATTCTAATTAAAATTTAAGATGGTATTATATATACATAAATACAATAGAATCTATTGGTTTCTTTTTTCTTTATTGTTAATAATATGTATTTTATCATGAGAATCAGTCAATGAGACAACTATATATAGGTGACGTTTCGCAACTTTATTGTTTGCATAGTCATGCCAATTATACCAATTCTCTAGTACAGTTTATTATGCATTTCTGTGATACAACTAACTCTAGGTTTGTGCCAATGGTAATGATGATGATGATGATTCATTCCATATTCAGTTCTGGCAAAAACCCAGAGATAGTTATATTACATTAATGTAGAACAGACTGTGATAAATAATAGGCATGACAATTTTTAGAAGAAAAAAAAATAGTTTTTTTGATTGTAGGGCATGACTATGAAAACAGTAAAGTTGCAAAACGTAGTCTCAATATAATTGTATTAACTGGTCCTCAAGATCCACTAAAATGCAATAGTATCATTTCATAAACATTACAAAAAGATTAAAATTCTATTATTTTTTAACAAGGATCACATTCACTTCACTTTACAAACTTTAATAACCTTTGACTTCGCTATTTTTCATAGAATGAGTAGTTCTAACAAATAAAACATAAGATCAAAAATATTTTAAAATATTTTTATTACAAAAATGATTTATATTTTTTAAAAATCATATCAATCATGTTTCCATCCATTAAAGTATGTTCAGCAAAGTCAAGAAACATTGATTTATTTACTTTGAATAGTATGTGTTATTACGTATAAATACATGGGTCTTTCTCTATGTTGGCTACCTTTCTGTACACTGATGCAAGAAAAATTCCAGTTCGCCGTTTTTCCTGAAGATTGCTATATAAACCAGTAAATCAGCTATTTTAATTAGTTTTAAAGTAAAGAAAAAATAAAATGAATTGAAAAAAAGCAGGTTAGAAAAATAAAAAAATAACTAACTTGCTTTCAGGATTCAGTACCACAAAAGATTATACAAATCAACAAAAACAAGATATTTGAATTTCATATACAAGGAAGAGAATTTCTTTGGTCATGAGCTTAGGTCATTCTTAAGTCAGTTTCATAGCATACTAATTTGAAGCTGGTCTGTTGGATTGATACGTTGCATGAATGATTTTTGGGTAACTAAACTAGCATTACATGAATATGAAAAAAATCTGTAAGTGATGAAAGAAAACTGAGTTGATTTTCTGTTTCATCACAACCAAAAAAACAAAAAAAAAAAAACATACAAATCAGTCAAAGTTATTAAATCAAAATCCAAAAAATTTTATTTTGTAGAACTGCATAATTAATAAATTGTACTGTATTACCCAAAAGTATATAGTTTTTCTACTCATCAAACCGAACGAAAATTCATAAAACATTTATAAATTTTTCTACGTTGTAGTTTAACTTGAATTGATAGTTGATGTTAATTGAATTTAGAATGCACTTTGAAATGTATTATAGCTGAAAGACGATCGAATATCTCAAAGCTTCTATAAGACCGGTTTAAACGGGACGTAAACACGAAATAAGTTGATCACGAGTTCATTATCACGGTCTAAGATAGCAAGGTAATTGGCGTAGTGTTCACCGAGGCGTTGTTCGTGGTTTAGAAATATCGGCGCCATTGTTATCTATGATATTAACAATACTGTTCCAAAATATTTCAGTAATTGCTAAGTTTAACAGTAAAGACTGAGAGACAAAAAAAAATACATAATTCATAATTAACTCATAATTATTAATGAAGAAGATAAAAACATGAGTTTTCACTGGAATAGTACTAATTATACAATTAATTCAAAAACGCATATATTGTGTTCTCAATTAGTGAAAACAGCTTAACTCTCTCAAGTTATTAAAAAATTAATATATATTTTTTATTTCTTTAATATTTAATAAACATTTTTATTATGTAGCTATTTTCCAACGAGAACAGTTAA
>NW_027116643.1:534789-559082 GCF_000696795.3 Halyomorpha halys | reverse complement strand
ATTTCTTCTATATTTATATATTTTTTATTTTGTCAGTCATAATTTTCATTTACCCTATGAATGATGCATATACTTTGTTTTTTACAAGCAAGAATAGTCTAAACGCTTCCTTTCATTTGTGCACTATACTTTTAAGTTCTTATACGAAATCTGTTTTAATAAATTAAAATTTAAAAGCAAAATTATATCACCAATTTTAATTAATAAGCAAAATGTTCTACTTTTAGGCTAATATTCCATCCTCAGGAACAAAACTTTCAGTGGCACATTCCAGCACATACTCACAGACTCCAAACTATCAACGTAGATGAAATTATAAAAGGGTTTCTCTGTGGGTCCAAGTTGTGACGGAATGTGAAACGAAAACTTTCGTTCTTGAAGATACCATATTAGCCGAAACGTACAATATTTTATTTATTAATTAAAATCAGTGAAATAATTTTGCCTTTAAACATTGATAAATTTACCATAAACTTATATAAATTTCTTATACATATTAATATGAATGTTATAAAATGAATTGATATTTTTATTTCTTTTATATCTAGATTTTTTTAATTTAATAAGTAAATGAAAACGGTTGCCGTCAGCCACAAAATTAAAAATATAATCCCACTTAATATTTATTAAAAAAAAATCTTATATTTATGATTTATCGATTAAGATATAACTAAATTTATTACTACACTGAAATAACCAGCAGTGGAGGAACCAAGGAGGTTAATGTAATAACTAATAAAGTGCTGCTATAATTATATATAATTTTCTTAAAATTTTGATTTCTTTCACATTTTTCGTACTGAAATTTCAAAACCTGATTGACTATGAATTGCTCCTCGCCCCCCCCCCCTCCTAGTTTTGATCCTTGATATAGTCAATCTTTTAAACGGTGTAAAAGAAAGTTAAAACTAAAATTCAGGGCCATCAAGTCTAATATAATAAAGTTAATTAAATATATTTCTCATCTATAACATTCAATATCAAATTATAATTTGATTTACCAACTAACAGACTATCTTATTAACACAGCCGAAAATCAAATTTTCAATTTCAAAATTTGATATTAAATGAAAATATGACAAATATATTTTAATTAACTTTATTATATTATAATTGGGTATAGTATCCTGCTGCTAAATTAATCTAATTTATTAAAAATGTAAATACAACCAGTCTGAAGTAAGAAATATATTTTAATGTTTGTATGAAACCCTGCCATGATTTTTATTCAACATTATCTTGGATGATTATGAAAATTGAGATGTATTATGTGAAAAAAAAATCATTCCTAGGTTAACAAGTACCTTTTTTTTTTAACATTATTTATGTGGTTACTTTGATACAGAACGCGCCACGCCAATCTCAATCAAAATGACTAGATTGAGATTGGCGTGGCGCGTTGTATTTTTAATGTTCTGGAACGAATTATGATTGCTCGTCCACAGTTACAAATTTATTAACGAATTAATCAAAAAGTTAATATTGTAACTTTGCTTGAATAGAGGCGCAAGTGATATGAAAGAATTACTTTATTTTGTATTTGACGTATTCTACAGATTATATAATAGACTGTATTTAACTTTTGACAATGCAACTAGACTACTTTGGGGTAATCTATAGAAGGACCGCAGTCCAGATAGGGACCACTGCCTTTGATATCTTTGGATCATGTCTTAGAAATTTAACAATTTTTTTTTCCTGTCAGTATTCAAAGAAGCCATATCACTCGGCTGAAGATGTCCCTTGATCGACATACGTTAACTTACAACAGGTCGTAAAAGACTTTGAATTATTAACATTGACCAGCGTGACTGATGGCTACGCATTAATGAGGAAGCCTTCATCTTCATGCTTTCTAAGCAGCGATCGGCTTTGATAAGGTTCGTGTACGTCTGAGCATCTGGATGTCACTTGGACCATGAAGATGAGAAATTGTTGATAAAAAAAAACTTATCACGAAAAAAACTCTTTTCATCGGCGTTTTGACTTTTACCAAACCGCAATGACAAAACAACAAATTTATTCACAATAAGAATTAATCTTTCTAAAAGTACGCATTAATTATATTTTTAATATAATGATATTATATTAAATGCATTATGAAATCTGTATATATTCGGCGCTTGCTTATTAGATCAACTCTAAAGAATGACTTTGGACAGAGAGGCACATAAGAAATGGACTGAGGCTATTCCAAACCTAACCGCACTAACGAGATATAGAAATAAAAAAAAAATATATAAATAAATTAAAAAAAAAAAAGATAAAACCAAAGGACATAGGTATTATAAATCCCAAGCATTCCTAACGAAGCTACCCGGTTAGTTCACTTTCATAATTTTGCGTCTTTTTCTGTTTCAGAGAAAGGCGCTTTCTTTCCAGAATTGGCCAAATATTTAACAGAATTCTGAAACTTTTACACTACTGGAAAATAATGTCTCATAGGATATGTCAAATTCAAATAAACATATATTAGTCTCTGACAATTTACTATCTTTAAAAACTTAAAAAGGGTATATAATATTATCTGGAACGATTCCGAACAAACTAAAACGGAGAGAAATGTCTTATTTATAGTATTTCTCATTATTAATTTTTATTTTAGAAAATTGAATTCCATTAAAGGGTACAAAAAAATTGAGAATATGTTTATTTCAATTTAAAATAGCCTATGAGAAATTATTTTTAATAAACGTATAGTTACCGTTTAAAGAAATAAAATTCTATATCAAAAAACTTGCTTAATTTAATTAAAAATTTCAATTTTATATAGATAATTTTAGAACTTCTATATCAGTACAATCAATTTTAAATAATAATTTACCGAAAATGAATATAATGACTTTAATTGGTGATGCGTTGGCTCACAAGATCACTAATTCTTGGAATTAAATTTTTTATAGTTATTTGGTGAACCGCCAGCAATTCTGTGACTCCAACTTCCCTATGAAGGTACGTGTACGTTTAAAATTTATCTCACCAAATCCAATATATACGGGAATTGTTGATCGCATGAACTCCCGATCGCAGTTAAATTGAAATGATTTTTTATGACATTCTCTGCGGTTTTATGAAAGAAGCTGGTGATGATAACACTATAGAAGAGGTTGAAGGCTCACCTTGATTGGTAGGAAGCAGGAGAATACAGTAAGATACACAGCAGACAGACGTGGGCTAGCAGTGGGCTCCTATATAACACTCGTCGGTCACGGAGACTGGATCTAACTTTCTCCACCTGCCGACGTCACGGAGCCCCCCCACCTTTGAGTGGGCTGGGACTCCCCAATCACTGAGTGGATTCTCGCGTCGCGTCTCTTACAACTGAGAACTTCGCTCTACTCATCTAGAGAAGATACTAAATCTTTATTCAGTCAGGTGATGCAGCATCTTTTCTAAGATTTAAGTGACGATAAAAAAAAACCAACCATGTTTGTATTTTGATTGACTCTAAATTAAGACATAGTCGAGAAAAATGATAATATTGAAAAATAAATATTTTTACTTTAATGTGTGAAATAATTACAAAGCTCAAACACCAAATGATTAATTTTCAATATTTGACTAATTTTTATGTTTTTTTCGGTGCAAATAAGTCTCTAAAAATTATTCAGTTTCGAATTCTTATTTTCTTCCATCACGTACAGATTTTTAACAAAGCCATAACATGTATTAGCAGTTTTTTTGCACAAAAATCAAGAAAATCTCTCATCGCACCTGTGTTACTCGACCCATTAACTTTAGTATCAATAAGATTTACTGGCAAAAATAAATAAACCCTTTTGGGTCAGTTAGAATTTTATATGTAAGACAGTGCATTTTTAATTGTTTAAACATACTCGAATTTCTTTAATTTTTTTTTTTAAATCTGGCCGATGTATACATATATATGCTATCATCAGAATGGGAAGAAAGTCGTCCTTCTAGCAGAACAAAAGGATTTGTTTTAGTTTCAAATATACACGACTGATAAGGGTTATGAGTTAATCCGTGGGAAGTATAAACAAATTCATTATCTCTGGTAAGTGAAAAATATTGTGAATAAGGGTTTTTAAGGTGGTCTATCAAAATATGAAATTAATTTTTTATCTGAAATTTTTTTAAGCTACTAATTAATTTTTAATATGTCTAATCCAAACGATTAGCTCACGGCTTGCTAATTGCTCTCTTATACTCTTTTATTCGGCGACAGAGGACATTCTTCTGATTCAGATCATGAGAATAGTCACTCTCGTGATTGCGAACAGATAGATGAAAGGGAAAGAGATTCTGAAACTGAGTTAAGTGGAGAATCTAGTGATGAAGAAGATGCCAATAACGATGAAAATTTTCATTGCTCATGAGAAAAAAAAAGGTAACGTGCCTAATGAATGAACGTGGAATAAAAACCCAATAAATACTAGAGAACGACATGGGATACCGTCCGACCTGCGAAAATATTTCTGCTATATTAGGTACATGGAGCTGTCTTACAGAAAATGATATTTTTTTTTAATATTTATTTATTGCTATTTACAACTGTACATTATAGTACATTTGGTAAATCTGATGTAAGTTAAATTGGAGTGTTACAGGCGTGTAGAGAAACTACCCATTGGTAGCACTCTAATGACATTTTACATTAGCTGGTCTCGTGGCCATCTTCTTTACAGATAATTATATTAATACAACTTTGGTGTGTACAAAAAAATACATATCTTCAATCCAATTTTTTCGAGAGCAAGATAGCAAGATGCTAAATTTATCGATCCTGTTGGGCTTTATATCTGAGAGGAGTCTCCAAAGCAAATCACTAGAATTGTGATTAGTTGTGCCAGTCAGTTCACCGACTTTAAATAGTTATAAATGTTAAAAGGTTTTTATTTCTCTCTACATCTCTAAAATTTGATGACGTCAGTACAAGTCCAGATCGAGATCGAGATACATTTCATAATGATGAAATCATGAATTTAGTCTTAATTCTTCATTAATGTAGTCCTTATTTCTCTCCCCCCCCCCGAAATCCCAAAATTAGTCCTGGTCTTATCTTAAACCTTTTCTAAGAACGAGTAGTGCAGTCTTTGAAAATTAAATTAATTTTAGTTAAATTAAGTAGCTTCATAAAAGTGGCTAAAACTACCATCGACTGCAGTATTCTCTATTTATTTATAAAATTTACAATTAAAATTATTTGTATTCAACTTCAGCTATCATAAGCTCATTATTTCTTTTCAAGAATTAGAGGGAATTTATGAGTAAAAGAGATATTTCACTTAATCAAAAGAGATTTTCCTCTCGTCAAAATATACCAGAACCTAAGTAGTTTCACGTCTAACGCCTGAGAGTCTGAGGTATAATTTTTAATATTTATTTATATGATTATTTTTGCTTACTTTCATGTTCATAATTCTTTAATTTACGTGACAAAATTATTTATGTTCTCATTTAAGTTATAAAATTTATAGGGGTGCAGATATGTGCGCTTATAAAGGACAAACTGGGGTCGGTTACGTCACAGATTCAAACTAGTTGTTTTTTCTCATCAAGATAAAAATTAACAGAAATGCTTAGCTTGCAATCTAATTATTTTCTGAGCTTTGAGATCTCCAAGGAGTTAAGTGAATAAAATCTATAATTTTAGCAATAAAAATTCATACTAAAATTAGCCTTAGTTCATTGCCACCTAATGAATAGATACATTTTTTAGAATGGAGAACAGAAAAAAAATTTCAATTACATGCTTTAGATTTTGCATTTTTTGTATCTTAGTACCGTTATTAACTTACCATAATGCTTTTTAATAAAACACTGTTTTATCATTCCCAGGAAGAAGCCGGAAGTAGCCAAGTGGTGTAAAACTTTTTTCACTATAGTTGAAGTGAAATAAGAACATCAGGAGAGATGTACTGGTTCGTGAAATGATGGCAGTTCTTCAAGAACCATCCGTGGAGATAATTAATGAAGAAGATAATTAAAACAAAAATAAAACTAAATGCTTCGAATTCAATTTTCATCACTGAGCATTACAGGGAATAATTTCTATTATTCTGAACTAGACAGAAACCTATAAATGCATGAGATCGAAACCATCAAAGATGGTATCATCAGATCAAGATGGATACCATGTAATGGTTTACATGGCTACCATCGAATGTATCAGAGGGATATCACCGAATGGAGGGGCATAGATAACATTACTAGCTAGCTTTGAACACTTTATTCAAGTTGGCCCAATTCATTAGCAATAACGTGAGTTGGGATTCTTTAATAACAATAACCCAATTATGAGATAGAAAAATGTCATAATCACTTTTGGAGGCTATCTAATGTGACAAGAGTTATTTATAATAAATGTTTTTCTTTGTAATGAACACAGATTATAAGTAAAGATTATTTTTTATTGTAAGCCTTCAAGGCGAAAGGGTAGCAGATTCTAGCACAAGTGAATCGCGGATACATAGTTTTTAACCGCTGTTAGTGACGTCAGTTACATTTAATGTGCAGTATTATCATATATTTAAGTTTATGAAAAAAAAGTAATCCAATTCCAACTGAATTTTGTTTAAAATGTTATGGTTTTTAAAATGATATGTTATCTGGACATACGAAGTTGAGCTTTGGGGCTCCACTAAACCATCAAATTCCTCCAGAATGCAATCCTTACAGTCCAAAATCCTTCCTGAAATCCTCAATGCTCCTTACTTTGTCACAAATCAAGTCATCCATCAGGACCTCAATGTTCCATATGTTGCCGATTTGGCCAGAACCAGATACCATTCCTTCCATAACAAACTTCTCAACCACCCAAATCCACTTGTTTCAAACCTGGCTTCTCCTTCATCACCTAATAATCCTCCTAGGCGTCTGAAACGAAGATGGCCTCGAGATCTTCTCCTCTAGAAATTTTATTGGAGTTCTATCAGTGGGTAGATTCCCCACATGTTTGTATCATGTCACTATGTCACCTACAGCAAATTTACTTGTACATATGTGTATACAGTTGTAAATAACAATAAATAAATTATTAAAAAAAAGAAATGATATGTTGTTTAAAATTTTATGATTTTTAAAATGTTATGGTTTTTAAAATGTGGTTAGATAATTTTAAATATATCGGTCTGTAGATGAAATGAACTTTTTCAACATGAACAGTGAATGATTGTTATATCAAAATGCTTTTATCATACATTCACTCAAACAGGATATTTACTCACATTTCCAAGCAATATTTCCGAGTGAAACAATAACACCAATTTAAAAAACAAATGACGGAAATATCAACAAGTGTATGTTGCAATGGCATCCTGCTCAATTCCTCGTGGATAGAAAGTGTTTTTTTTATTTATGTATTTATTGCTATGTATTATCTGTATTTTCATACTAACACATTAAGTAAATTTGATGTAAGATCAAAATACAGTGATACAGGCGCGTAGAGAAACTACCCATTGGTAGCTCTCTAATGACATTTAGACAGTTTCCTGTCTTTTCAGTCTTCTGTGAGGATTCCAAGTTAGTCGATTGTCCAGATGTAGACCAAGGTAGCGGATCTGTTCTACAGGGGTAAGGGCAACATTATTAAAGGAGACTGTAGAGTAGTCGGTGAGTTAACGACGAAGGGTAAAGGTGATTTGTTAGAATTTATTTTAATCCTCCAATTATGAAACTATTGTTCGGGGGCTGTGATAGGAGATTTGAGATGCAATTAATGCAAGGGTTATTATTAACTGGGAGCACACATATCATCGGCATACGTGGTGAGGATAGTGTTAGGACTGGTTGGGATATCAGATGTATAGATGTAGAGGATGGGACCCAGGATAAAACCTTGAGGAACACCTGAGGACTGAGAATAGAGGGATGAATACTAAGCAAGATAGAAAATTAGAATTAATCTTTCGATAAATATTAGTATGATATCAGCCTATCAAAGCTAAAAAAATATCCGAGTCCAAGGAATATGGTCGTAAACCATACGTAAAATGGTATGGAGATGATGGTAAACCATTCGGGTTGTAAACAGTTCTGGTTGGAATGGACTTCAAGATATCAGCCATTGGAGTCAAAGGAACGAGCGATGTAAGTGGCTCACAACCATATTCCTTCAATATTATTATCATTAAGTCATTTTTTCAGCCTTAATAGCGATATATCTGCATTGAAATTATATTCAATATTTCTATTAAAATTTTAAGGATGACAGATGGAATTTAAAACAAAAATACTACGATTAGATTGTACCAAGACACTAAACAAAATAATAAAAAAGAAAATGAAAAGGCCTCGTAATTTTAGAAAAACCCGTGGACAAGGGACACACAGATTTTATTCGTTTTATGGATTCTACATAACTTGAAACGTGAAATCTCTAATTTTCAAGGTATGTAACTTTTTTTCTTTATCGATAAAAGAGGTTCATTACTGAAAACAATAAACCTTAATTCACTCAATAGATATTTATGTAATGTAAATTAATTGCACTGACGACTGACTACACTGCTATTAATTGGCCATAATAGTAACCTAGTTGGTAGCACACCTTAACTACTAATTGCAGTTGGTTATAATTTTTAATAAAGTTTGTAGCCATAACGTGATGTTATTATGTCTCTACTTTCTTCTAATGATTTATAGATGCGATATCGTCTTTGCTATCATTAGCGTTCTTAAACTTACGTCCATAGACATCCAAAAATAAATCACTCACAACTAATACAGTCAAAGACAAAAGTATTCTGGCACCGCTTTTAAATCTAATAAACCAAAAACAAAAATACTGAGAATTTAGAAAACCAAAAATATAAATGTTATTAAAATAATACATCAATCTTTTTATAAAAATAATATATACCATTTCAATTAAATGCATTGTTAAAAAAAATCAACCAACTACGTAAATCAAAAGTACACTTTATTTATAGTATATTGAGGTAAACATTCGCGCCACTTTTGGCTCTTACAGTACACTAGTCATCGTTTAGCAACCTTTCTTATAAATTCATAAACACATTTTGTAATAACATAAAAGTTGGAATAAATAGTTTAAATGTAGGAAAAATATTTTAACATTTGATATCAGGAAACTGCACATCGATTTCGACTTCACAGCACTTATTTGACAATCGGTCTAAACTTCCAACTCATTACAAAAGACTGATCTACATAACTGTAATAAGGCCAGTCTGGACATATGGAGTTGAGCTTTGGGGCTCCACTAAACCTTCGAATTCCTCTCGTATCCAATCTTTACAATACAAAATCCTCCTCACTTTGTCATAAATAAAATCATACATAAAGACCTTAATGTTCCCTATGTAACCGATCTAGCCCGAACCAGATATTACTCCTTCCATTATAAACTCTCTAACCACTCAAACCCCCTAGTTTCTAACCTTGCACCTCTTCTATTCCTGACAATCCTCCGAAGCGCCTGAATGGCCATGAGACCTGCCAATATAAAATGTCATTAGAGTGCTACCAATGGGTAGTTTCTCTACAAGCCTGTAACACTCCATTTTAACTAAGATCAAATTTACTGAATGTATTATATAATATACAGTTGTAAATTTCAATAAAGATATTTAAAAAAAAATGAAATCTCAAACGAACAGAAATAAGAACATAACTCTGACACGGGAAACAGAGGGCCCCTAACAATTGAAGACACTGTGGTATTGAATTGAATCTGGTATTTTTGCGTCAATGATGAATATATTTTGTCTCACACTTTGGAAATAAAAAAAATTGTATTTTGTCACTTGATATTTCAGAAATTTATACAGTTGCTCAACCTGTGATATAAATTCATAAATACATTTTGTAATAACATGGTAGTTGAAATAAATAGTTTAAATTATGGAAAAGTATTTAAACATTTGAAATCACAAACGAACAGAAATAAAAACATAACTCGTGAATCAGAGGGTTTTGATACAATTTCACCTTTTTATAACCTTTAAATAAACCCTTCTAGGAATGCATTAGTTCCAGCTCCCGGTTTACAACCACCAAAGGTATAATTACTCATATAGTATTGTTCGTATTATTGCAGTTTTTAGTAATCTTGTGCCACCACACAATGATATTGTACGTAAATATCCTTTATAGTATAGTTGAGAATCAGTCTGATTCTTGATTCTAGAGCAGTGTCGAACAAGACTGTCGAAGGACACTCTAGGAGATAAATTGTAAATAGCAGTCTGTTTATAGTAGTTTTACATATGTAATAGTCACTGTATCTTCTCTTTTCTTACAAAATAAATATAGTACTTCTTACACCTCAATGTGTCCGCAATTCGGTAACAATTGAAAACGCTGTGGTATTAAAATTGTATGTTGTATTTTTTGGTCAATGCCAAAAATATTTTGACCCTCACAGATTTATACTTTTTAAATTAACGAAATTAGAAAAATTGCATTTTCTCACTTGATACTTCATAAATTTATGCAGTTGCTCAATGACATTAAGAAGTAAGAGGGTTAGCATTGGGTATCACTTCAGTATGTGGTAAAGGATCCACATCTTGTTCCTGCTGAAAAAGGCTATTTATCTTTTTTCAAGTTTTATAGAACAAACTAGAAAATTTCTTTTTAAAATGTAAAAATACTCCTACATTTATAAAAACCAGAATAATTCTGTCTTGCTTGTGGAACTTTTTGAATTGGTACTTCTTTTGGCAAGGTACAGCAAATTTGTCTGAATCAAACGAAATATGCAACGCTTCCCCTTCCTAGTAAATAAGTCATATAAAATTGAAATTTTTAATGGTGGCCCTCCTTACGCTAATGATATCGAAAAAGGCTGAGTTTTAAAAAAAAAATTGGAGTCTTAAGTTGCTTAAAAAGTATTTTTCGAATTACTTAAAACTGTATCTCCTAGAACATTATAGGCATTCAGTTAAAAGGTAATTTTATTTCTTATAAAACAATACATAAATCATCTGAATCGGACAAGTATTAGCAAACACGGAACCCGTCTTATTTTTTCGTTTATTTTTATTTTCATTAAAAAAATAAATAGGCTCCGTGATAAGTATAACAAATTTTTTTATTCATTCATTCAAATAAATACTCACATATCATCAGACATCCACTGGTTTTCCATGTTCGAAGCCTTATTGACCTATAATACGTTTTTCAGTATTCTCTTCTTATTTAAAAAAATTACAGTTTAAATTATTTGGCCCATACATCAGCTATCATGAACCCATAAACTCTTTCCTAGAATATGAAAAATTGGTTTATAAAAGACATATATTATTAGCTTGGGAAAAATTCCCTCAATAAATGTCCACAATCTAATATTGAAATAAAAATCGTCAAAAAATGTTAGGAACTAAGAAGTTACACTAATAATGTAGGAGAGTCTAACCTCTTTTTTCTATATTTCTGTTATCAATTTTCTTCTGAAGCTGAATTGTAAATAGTTCTCATCTTGAGCTTATAAGTCGTAGGGTACGTAATATGCTAAACTAAAATTTAAACAATTGGTGCTAAATCTGCTGTAATCCATAGCTTCTGCTGAAAGATATTGTAGTAATTCAAAGAATAATGATGATGCGAACAGTTACAACAAAGCAAGAAGGGGTTAGAGGTTCAATACATTTCATATAAGTACTGTTTTATAGAACAACGTTTACATAAGTACGTAATTTTTTCAAGATCATACTCATTCGCCAGATTTTTACCCACTTTACGAGGCTGGGTGGACCCCAGGAGGTTCCAGAACCCACAGGGTTGTCTCAAAGCTACAGTAACAGAATAAATAATTTATATGCTACATCTGGATTTGAACACAGGTCCTTGGAGTTGGCAGTACAGCGTCTTACCTCAGTGCCACTCTTGACAGTTACCATAAACAATAAAACAAATATAAAATAATTTTTATATGTCCGTATATGAAAATTCGATTCTTGGATTTTATATTAGGTATTTTCTCAAGCAATGCTATTTTTCTGGTTAAATTATATCTTTTTCAGAAATGATTCTATATTTTATCAGCATACAATTTTCTTCAATTGTTTTTTTTTTTTTCAATTATTTTCCTACTCTGTAAAACATCTCTATTAAAATTAAAGAGAAATGAAGTGCACAAATCTTGTAGTAAATTCCCAGCTAATAATAGACTCCATAGCTAAATAATAGATATAAACCAGGCTTTAATAAAAATCATTTTATTATGTTATTTCCATCCAGGAGCCTGTTCCATTATGAAAGCTAATAGTTCATAAATTAGTCTAGAAATACAATTACATAAACTACTAATAGTTCAAATACTTTTCGTTTGTATGAGTACGACTATAAGTGGTATTGGTGGAATTACAAAGTAAAAAAATATATTAGCACTGTAAAAGTTAGTGACATTGTACTAAGTACAAACTACAAGACTATATCTTTAGTATTAGTTTGTTCTTTATAATAAAACAGGGCCCTAACAGTAGTGTGTAGAGTGTGTTTTTCACATAACTTTTCAATATGAAAACCATGGTAGAAAAACTGGTGTCAGATTTATTTTGGTCGAGTTTGAGTTATTGGTAAGTTAAGACTTAAATCAACAATAATAATTGTCTGATAACTCACTCGGTTTTCAGCTGTGACGGAGAACAATAATTTAGAAGTAGATATCAAGGGCAGAATGGCAGCAGGAACCAGATGTTTCTATGCCCTGCAAAAAGCTCTTCGATACAAAAGTCTTTCCAGGAAAGCAACGCTTTTGTTGTACAAAACAGTAATTAGGCCAGTGATAATGTAGTGAGACGTGGACTCTAACCAAGGAAAATAGAAGAGCTCTACTGGTTTGGGAGAGAAGAGTCCTAAGAAAGATCTTTGGAGCCTTTAAAGAGGAGCAAAGATAGAGAATCTGAAGCAATGACGAAATAAAGGAATTGTATGGAGAGTCTAATATCCTCTGTGCTATTAAAAAGAGCAGGTTAAGATGGTTGGGTCATGTGGAGTCCTGTAGGCTATCTAAAGGGATGCTAAATGGTGCACCAGGAGGAAAAAGGAAAAGGGGCAGACCCAGGCGTCGGTGGCTGGATGATTTGGAGGACCATTTGATAGGAATGGGAGTTGAAAATTGGAGGAGTCTCGCTGAAGACCGCGGGGCATGGGAAAGAGTGGCGGCAGAGACACAGGTCCTACAAGGACTGCACCACCCAACAGTGAGTGACTCACTCATTTAAGAACAAAAATATTTTTAAGGAGTTGTCAAAATTTGAATCATCAGCGTTTTCAGGGGACCCTTGCATATTCTTCTCCCGTTCACCCCCGAAATGTGAGGAAAATATTTTTTTCTAGAAAACTTTGTTTTATCACATATGAACATAGATGTCTTTAATATTATTTTCTTAATTGAAAAATTTTGGATTAAATAGAAAAGGTCCAACGCCTGGTGTGATTGAAGCAAAACAAATGTTTAAAGAATATATGTTTTTCAACACATACAATCACATACATTGCTAAGCACCCTGAGGTGTTAGGTAATGAGGTGATTTTGAGGAGTCTTAAAGCTAATACAAGGCTTAACGATGACATGATGAGGAAGTACGGTGCATAAACCTTCCCGCACCGGTGGGACTCACATATCAGCTGCTTCGCCGAGTATTAATAACCGCAGCAGTAATTAAAATTTATCAAGTAGAGTTTATATAATTGCAGTCAGTTTAACGTGACAATTTGTCTCAAGTTATTTTTTTCGTTTTTATTGAAATTCTTTATTAATTAACTATTTCACGCGAATCACACGACTTTTACTTTTCACCTTGTGATGAAATTAAACGTTATACATTACAAAATAATTCTTTATTATTCAGGAAGATAGTTGCGAGAACTGGGCTCTAATAGGTACCCTAAAAAGCATAATAGAGAGATTTGAACGAAAAGTCCTCCGTACAATTACTGGAGCGATCTGGGAGCAAAACTGGAAGAGAAGGATGAACAGCGAACTGCTTGCAGTGACTGGACAATCAATATCTCATGATATGAAGGCAAGAAGATTAAGGTGGGTGTGGAAAATATGTCTCGGAGCAATCCAGCAGGACGCCTCTATGAATGAACAACAATAAATGCCAGTATAATAGACATGAAACCACGTGGGAGGTCAAAAACTAGATATATAGACAGAATCAACAAAGATGCCGAAGAGCTGCATGCAGCAAACTGGAAAGCAGTAGCCCAACATAGGCAGGCGTGGAGAAGGCTGGTTCGGGTGGCCAAAGGTCAAGAAGCGAAAAAAAAAGATTACCTCACTATGTATTTAATATTAGTAAGTCAGAGTAAAATCTGACTATTGTTATAACTGCCTTGGAAAAACAATAATTACCTAATTCTTTCATACTTTTTATTCATTCATTGTCTATTACTATTAAGAATGAGAGCTGTTTAATGTTTCATATAAGCAAAATTAAAGGTACTAACAAATTTTTTTTAACCTCGTACAATTTTCAATAATAATTTCAACTAGTTGATGAACCCTGTTATCGTGATAATGGTCCCAACTCACAATTACAAGTTGAACCAAAGTAATTGCATTTTGTAATTAAATTTTATCGTAATTATTAATTGCAATTACTTTTTGCCCAACTATGTCCCGAGATATTAAAAACCATTATAAACTATGTTCCTGTATAAAACACAACAGTCATAGCAAAAAACAAAGCCGTGTGCTTAGATGCGGAATTGGAAATGATTTACAATATGTCAGTTTGTTTTAGGCGGTTTCATGAAAATCATTTTCTTCTTTAGTTATAAAATTCTTTCGTAGTTCATATTTTTCCATATTGTATTAATGCCAACAAAACAATAGAGACGAGGATTGATTATTTCATATAAAAAAAATTAAAGATACTTTAGAGGAAGTTGTTTTGAAAATTCGGCACTTAAGCCCTAGATAGTGCCTAGCTGATATTATAGTTCACTTGGATGAAAATTGACATACCGAGTTTAATCAACATCGTTAGAACCAGTTTTGAGAAAATTTCGAAAAACAAAGCTAAAAATCTATTAAGTAACAACTCCGGCCTGTCCATTTTACCGAAAAAGTTGCCGTAAATATGTAATTTCAATTTCATAGGCTGGCTTGGCAGGTCACACACCATTTTGCAAGACGTGATTTCTTTGACTCAGGAAACCTCAAAACGTGTATTTCCGTTCGAATCAAATTCGAAATTTTTCACGAACCCAATACTTCCCCTTACTATATATTCCATATATATGTAAGTGAAAACAAAACTTGAGGATCTAATTTAGGGGATTGTAGGAAGGTAGCGTATTCGACTATTACAACATTTACTAGACAAACGGTTTAAACTTCTTATCTATTACAAAAGACTGATCTACATGACTATTATAAGACCTATCTGGACAGAGTTCAGCCATGGGGCTCTCCTAAACTATCGAATTCCTTCCGAATCCAATCCTTACAGTTCAAAATCCTTCGTAAAATCCTTAATGCTCCTTACTTTGTAGCAAATTAAGTCATTCATCATGACCTAAATGTTCCATATGTTGCCGATTTAGCCAGAACCAGAAACCAATACTTCCATGATAAACTTCCCAACCACCAACTCGTTTCTAACCTGGCTTCACCTTCGTTACGTGATAATCCTCCTACGCGTCTGAAAAGAAAATGGCTTTGAGATCTTCTCCTCTAGAAATGTTTTTGGAGTTCTATCAACGGGTAAATTCTCCACATGTTTGTATCATGGCATTACAAAAAAAAAAGTTACTTATAGAACATTTATCATTGAAACACATTTCTAACGGCTCTATAACTCTCACTAATTAGTTAATCACTTTAATTCAGTAAAGAATTGGGTCTGTTTTTTATTTTTCGCCTGAAATACCTAAAACGCCAATAAACACTAGCGAAAAGCTTATGGAGTAATAAATTAAATGGTATTAAATTCTTTATTATAATAAATAGTTCGAAATTTTACTTATTTTCTGTAATGTAAATATATTTATGTCTTTTTTTTGTATGATATTAGTATGAATGAGCTGAATTTTCATTATTACTTATTGCTCAAGAATAATACTTCTTGAGAAATCATAGAAAGCATTAAATTCTGTATCGAATGAATGTTCTGTTTATAATATATAATAACTATAACAGTAATAATTTTCTTCATACTACTTCATTGGTTTATTTCTTAATGGGGCCAATAGTTATTTCCGAGAATGTCAAATATGTCCATGATAAAAATGAATTTGCATCGTTCCTTGTAGAAACACGCCAGAGATTGACACTTCAGTTGAAGTCACAGAACCTTCATTATGTCACCCCAAATTGCCTCGTATAATATAGCACAATCATTGCCTTCATTACCATAATTACCCATCTATTTGATGAGTTGTCGAAAGACAAATAAAAATCTTTTGAAATGACATGCAGTCTTGTTAATTATCACACAATAATCAGAAGATAACTTTTATCAAGCTATATTTATATTACTACTATACTTGATATTATATTTAGCTAAGTTTTAAGTAGCTTTGGTCTTTTTCAGATGATAATATAAATATGTATACAAGTGGAACCCTTCAATTTTGAAATTAGGCCCTCAAAAAGTATTTTCAACTTTGATTCATAAGCAATATGCTAGTTAAAATCATTAATTTAATTAATATTTGAAAAGTAACAAGCACTAAAAAGAAAAATTAAACATTAACAAGAGATATTTTTCTTAAATTTGTATTAGAAAAAATATGTATTACTTTGTGTTATTCAATTAATTTACAGTACAGTAGTTTCTATCAACAGTGTTTAATTTTTTTTAGAAAAAACCTGTATCTCAGGAAATATTGAATGTAAACAGCAGATTATGGCTCATTTTCTGGAAAATTAACTCTACTTAAAATGATGTTCTCTTTGGTTTTCTAATATAGGTAGTTTTAAAGATATAAAGCTCCAAATGAAGAATTCATTTTTTTTTTTTAACGTTTTGAAATACCAGTCATTTTGTATTCCCTCTATACTTGGTGGACTAATAATTATACATAGTTTTCATTAAAGTGATCAAAAATTGGGATGATATAACTGCCTTTCTTCAATTGGGCTCTTGTACTAACATCTGTAAAGGACATTTTTAATTTCCCGATCTATAGGTATTTCATTATATTCACCATGAAAATAGAAAGAGAAAATGTTTACAGTTTCTCATAATGTCATATTATTCACAGTATGTCTAAATTTCTATGAAAATTAGTAATGGTAATTAGTTTGGATTACAGAGATTACACTTTATTATGAAATTATATAGTCCAATATGGTTATAGAAGGGAATGGATATATCCAAGCAATATCTAGCTTGCTTTAGATATATCTCATTATTTACATAACAATCATAAAATGTATGCCGTAACTGAGACGATATTCCATAATTCAATTATACGAAATGATTGAGTGAATATGAATATGAAATAAAAGAATCTTTATTAGAATATTTAATAATGAAATCAAGGGAGACAAAATAGTTCATGATCATGCTCTGACAAAATAGTTCTGACTTGGTTCCGTTATGATATTATTAAGTTTGATTTTTTTTTTTGTAATTTGTTTGAAAAAGTAGAGATGAGAAAAAAACTATTTGTCAAGTATTCACAAAAAGAATTTTTGGGAATAAGTAATAGGAAATTCAATGAAGAAAATAAATTTATTCAATATAAATAACAAAAATATATTTATAAAGAGAAAATAAATAACAAAAATTAAAAAGTTGAACAAAGTAAATATTTAATTCATGAGAGTAATAATAGAAAATAGAAGAAAGTGGAAATTGAAGAAAAATAAAAATTATGGAAAAAATAAGAGAAAATGGAAGAAAAACATAAATTGTCAAAACAAAATTAATATTATTTAAAAAACAATCATTATTTATTTTAAAAATCAATTTAAAAAAAAATCAAATCATTTACAAATGATATAATTGAAGAATTTAGAGGCAAATAATTCAGTTCCAAGAATTAAAAATTAGGCATAAATAATAAAGAAATAAACATGATAAAATGACAGTTTTGTTAGTGCCTCAAACAAATCCTTGTAGAAAATAATTTTATTAATTATTTAATAATAAATAAATAAATAAATATAGCTGACTAGGATTAAATAAAAATGATAATTTTCGTGATGTAGTCAATGAGATTCATTCGGATGATAGTCAATGAGATTAATGCATAATGTAGTCAATGAAATTACTTCTTACGGCAGCCAATGAGATTGCTTCGTAAAGCAGTCAATAAGCTTGCTTGGTATTAGTCAATGGCAGTTTTAAATATTTTAGCAGCACAGTCCTTCTCATTCATTAACAAGTCCTATATAGAAGATGTATCAGATTTTGAAATAGAACTTTACTTATATATTGGGTTAATTTAAAAGACCATTTATATGTTAATTTTTAACCACCAAAAGGAACTTGGTAAATATATAGCCGATTCATTTAAATGAATTTTTAAATAAAATCTTATATCGTTCCCATAAGATGAAGAAACGATGAGATAATAAATGAGCTAGATTATTTGTGTACTATGAATTGTCATTAAATATTACTATACTTCATCAATAAACGTTTAAGTTTATTTCTCTTAAACTTTGTTTTATAAAAAAAAAAAAATACACTTATCAATTGATATAGTTAATTAATATATAAAAACCTGTTTTTCTTTCAACTGTTAATTCAATGTTTTTATATTTTTCACCTATGTTGCTGATAAGTGTGTTCCATACTAGTCAAAATTTATTTTTTAAAAGCCAAAAATTCAATTTTAACTTAAATAATTGAATGTAGCCGATAAATTCCGATCCTGATATCAATCTCTCCATTACAAATTTCCTAACCATCCAAACCCACCAGTTTTGAACGTTGCTTCCTCTACTATTTCTGGTAGTACCCCGAGGCACTTGAAAAGAACATGACCTCTAGACCTCATGTTGAAGTGTTATTTGCGCGCTACCGTTGGGTAGTTTCTTCACAAGTCTGTATCATGACAGTGTATTAATCTCATCACAATTATCTATGGTATTTTTAGTTTAAATACAGTAGTAAATTTCATGAAGTATAGAAAAAAAATTGAATATTAAAAGAACTTCATAATATTACAGAATGTATGAATACGACTTCACTAGAACCCTAAGGAAAAACATTAAAATTATATTTAAACACATTTGAGTCCGTTTGGTCCGTCTTTTGATATTTTAGTTTTGAATACGTTTCCATTACACTAAAAGACTTTTATTCCATTCAACCTCTGTTGTGCTAGGCAACAACCTCCTGAGGCGCCTCGTGCCCAGAGGACAACCGCTCAGCGACCTCTTCGGAATACGTCTCTTCATGAGCATAACCTTCGGCCAGACTGCGATGATGGTGACCTCCAGGAACGGAGATGACTTCGTATGAACTGTGGTGCCCGCCTCCGGAGTGCTTCTTGAGCAGCGACATGGCCGCCAACATGAGAGCCGCCATGGAGGCTGCCATCGCCTTCCCGGACAGAGCGGCCAGGGCTGCCAGTGCCAGGGCGATCATCATTCCGCCCATCATCATCGCCATCCCCAGGCCCTGGTTTCCTTTCTTTCCTCGACCTAGGGCACAGCAAACATGAACATCACTTATGGATATGTCACAATATCAGAAGTAATATAACTAATGTTACACTTGGAAATACCCATCCTCAGTGGAAGTGTTGTGGGTCTAATAAAATATCAAAAATGCTTCTTTGAGTGCCACATTATTTTTTTAAGAAATAAAAAAAAGAAGCATATTTTGGCACATCACTTACCACAATACTTTGAGTTGAAATTAATCTTAGCTCGTTTTAAAATAGATATTTTTGTTCTGTTCACTGAGGCAATACGTACTAATTTTTCTCAGCTGACCGTGTTCTGAGAAATAGTTTTTTATAAACCAAACGTTTTTTTCCGAACAACTAGAAATCAACATTTTGTAAATTCATTTAGGCAAGTATGATGAAAATTGCTAGTACTACAGAGATAATTGCATAAACTACTTTATAGTAAATTATACGAGACTTAATTTGAGTGCTGATAGGCATTTGTAAATCAAACGTTTCCTGCGATATAGTTTTTTATAAACCAAAGGTTAAAAAAAATCAAAACAATTATAAATCAACATTGTGAATTTATTTTAACAAATATCATGAAAACTACTACTTCTACAAAAATAAACGTCATAAACTGCTTAATAGAACATTAAACTGGCTTTAATTTGAGTGCTGATTGATATCTGTAGATCTAATGATTCCTGAGATTCAAATTTTCCTAAATAAATTCCCTAATTACTTATTTTTTACTACATTTTTTATGAGGTGTTGTTTAAAAAAGTATATCTCGGTAAATGTTAAGGGTAAATAGTTCTTTTAGGGCTATTATCAGATTCTACCCTAAAAGTTTCTTGTTATCTTTTCAATGAAATTATCACAAAATCAATGAAGCGGATGTTATTGTGAAAATTATTTTATTTTGCATCAAACCACACGTTTTGTGGTTACTGAATATGAATTATATTAGTCATAGTTGATTTCCTGTATTTTTTTTGGAAGGGAAAGGAGAAGACTGCTTAAATCATACTAGTGCTCTAATTATTTTAAAAGAGTACTATTGATTTTGGAAAACTGCTCCTAATAATTTTATTTAAATAAAAAAAATAGATATTTATAAAGATTGTTAAGTTGAAATGGCATCAAATAAATCCATATTATATATCTTTTACTTAGTTTATCACAAATCAATTTGTAATTATCTTTAGTGTTTTCTCAATTTATTGATACTACAGATAGTCGTAAAGAAAAGCAATCTGAAATAAATTATATTATAAATAGATTATGGTTGACTGCTGTAGGTGAATCTAGAAATTGTTTTATATTCAGTCTAAATGATAACGAATAAAATAAAAGAGCAATTTCCATTTTTCATGGCAACATATTTGAACATGTTAGACCAATTTCTAAAAAAAATTAAAATTAATTCCATGTATTAATCTAAGCTATTTTTCTACTGAGATATTTTTTCACAGAAAGTGGAAATTTTCAATTTCCTTCAAGATTTCGATTCTATTCGTTAAGTCTATACAACTTTAAATGATTTCATAAATATAATTTCTGGTTGCATTGTTTGCATATAACTATAAGATAAATAATTATTTAGAGCTACAGGCATTGGTCTCATTTTGTTAATATTATCAAACCTTGCTATGAAGTATAACAATAATACATTACAATTTTAATAATTCTTTATTTAATTAAATATTCTTAAAATAAGTATTTTGTTAGTTTCTAGGATAAATAATTTTTTTAGTTTTGGTTTGAGAGTTTCTTACAAATTTAATTTCAATACAATTCAATAACATTTTCAAATTATATTCCTAGAAAAATTATTAATGAAGAAGACGAGTATATAAATGGAAATACAATTTTATATATATTATAAATGTAATATAGTTTGATATTAGAAATGCTGATATATAGATTAAGTAAAATTAAAAAAACAAAATTTAATCTCTATGGTGACATAAAAACATTAATCAGATTCGAGAAACAGAAAAACGCATTGGTCATGCGCCCAACAATTTAACAGTAGAACAGACAATTTCGTGTTAGAACAGACATTTTACTTAAGCGTTTTTCGTAATTATATATTACCTTCTACAACTTTCTATGTAAAATATTGTTTATTGTTTTTTTTAAATTTCTGGATTTCTAATGATACATAACACGTCAGTATTACTACTCTTATTTCCAAAAATGTGTTCTCTTCTCGGAAAAAAAAGTTTTCTATTATCTCCTTCAGCTAACTATCTAATTCTTATATTATTAATATGATTCCATTTTTATCACTAATAAAAATATGGGATGGCTAATTATTTCAATTAAATAAAATGAGAGGAAGATTTTTTTTAAAGAATTGTCATTTAAGTCCTAATAAACTATTTAAATGAGGATAAGTTCTATCTGATAGTAAATACCCCTCAATAGTAAATTGATGTTGAGTATATAGATAAACTCAAAATCAATTTTTTTTTTTCAATTTGGGTCTTGTGACGTCCGACTCCCCAATGCGTTGCTTGGGTTACTTTAGCGTTATGCCTACACTGTAGTGTTGATTAGTGATCAATTCTACCTCAAGGAACTAGCATTACCAGAACAAGTTTAGGGATTGGATTATTGGTGCAACAACGAATATCAACAATCACTTATAGGTTCAATCGCTAAAATATATCCAAGAGTTCCAATTGTAACCAGTATTCCTAGCAGCCTCAGTCCCATCTGGAAAAAACTTTTCTGAACTCGGAGATAAAATTGTCATTGTAAAATTTATAAAACTGAAATACATTGAAAGCTTATATATTTTTTAAAATATTAAGTTAAATTAAAATTCAATTAAAATTTAAATTCAAATTCGAATTCAAATTAAAAGTCATATTTGATTAATAGAGTAAATTAATTTTGAACACTTTGAATATTTCTAGTTTGTTTACTTACTTAACCTTTCATGCATGTATATGTTTTAATATTTTGATTTTTTTTTAAAGTTTTCTTTTCGCGCTACTGTTTAGAATTGTATATTGAAATGCTATTGAGGTTTTTGCATGCAAATGGTGATATTCAAGTCGTTTGAACGTCGATTAATCGATTTTTCAAATTGATGGAATCAGAACAATCACCAGAGCAAGGTAAGTCTGCAGAGGGAAACTCTACATTCAATTTGACTTGTCATTTGGAAACATAAATGGAACAGGGCTGTAAGTCAAAAACACACACACACACAATTTAACTAAATAAATGAGCCGTTGGATGCAAAAGGTAAGTAATTCAATCCTGGAGCTTTGAAATATTCAAATATTATAATAATAATATTCACTTTAGGGAAGGCTTTATAAAGTATTTAGTGAAGAATAGCAGTATTTTTTCTGTTAATAATTGTTAGTCACAAGCGTATCTACAACTATATAAATTTTTAAACACGAGCACATTTGAAGTTATGCACTCCGTAATTGATTCAATGAGTATTTTATTTATGAAAATAAATTTTGATTAGAGCATGACTTACACCACTTTTACGCTCAATGAGTTAACAACCCACCTTGGAATAGTGCGACGGATGAGGCTATAAGGGAGGGTAAAATGTTGGCCGGTCTCTGCTCCTCGACTTCTTGCACCTGGTTCGTTTCCTCTCCCTCGGTGGAGTTGCCCTGGTCCGGGGCCGCCACCACGATGACCACTACAACTGCAAGAAGAGCGACAACCCTGAGGACCATCTCTGAAGCACTGTGCCCTCCGATGGCTGCGCGGACACTATATAGCCGTCCAAGAGCGGTCCTGTGGTCGTTCCGCCCCCTGAGGATTCAGATCGCTTTCCAAAGGTTCGCCTTCCCATTTTCTGGAAACTTTTCTAATTGCCAATCATCGTTGATATCTTTGAGCTGTTCGCGCCGGATTTCACGCTCCTCTTCTAATGTCTAATGGTGATATTTTCACTTTTTTTTGTTTCACGCTGTCGAAGGGAATGGGAAAATCGATGCTCTTTTTCTGGAGATAATCCTATTGAAAGGTTGACGTGTCAATGGCTCAAACTTGAAAATTTAAACAGCTTTCTATTTCAATTGATTTCAACCAGAACTCTTTCGCACGGATTAATTAATTTAATTGAATTGAAGAAATTTTCTCTTTTAAAAACTTCAATAAATACATTTAGAGGTCCCAGCAAGCATTTTACTTTAGGATAGAGACGACAAAAATACATATTTTGGCTGAGTAGTGTTCTCTAACCCTACCTTATAATAAGTTAAGAAACAATAGGGTCTTTTTCTTTCTTCGAAAATCGTAGTAAGGGTATACAATATTACCTTGAATGATTCCAAATAGCTTTGAACGGAGAGATGATGGTATATTAGTTAGTGTTTATTTTTATTTTTAAAACTTAAATAGCATTAGAGGAGAATGGAGGAACTGATTTTTGTAACGACTTTCATTTAAAAAAATAGTAATAAAAAAAAAGATTGGGTTTTTCAATTGCAAATTATAATTAACAGTTTATGGAACAGTGTACTATGTCACCTAATATAAGACCTGTAATTAAGAACTTCGATAAAATTAAGAATTTCGTTCAAAAGTAGAGTTTTTTGGGGGCAAATTAAAATGCTACAACCCAATATTACTGAGTTTCAATAAATTTAAATTTTCTCCAAACAAATATGTGTTAGTAATAATCATTATTATATGCTTATTATACTCATCGGAATATGTAAGCTGATTTCATAGCAATAGTCAATATGAGGAAACATACATAAATAAAATAAAATTGAGAGAGA
>NW_027116643.1:523683-534739 GCF_000696795.3 Halyomorpha halys | reverse complement strand
TATATATTTACCCGATAACGGTAAGTGACATTAATAGATGTGAAAAAGATGTAAATATATAAATTCGTACATATCTGTTTCCTTTAGGTAATCAAATATTTCCAGAATATGAGGGCTGTTATTGTTAATTAAAGTTGGCAAATGGTATAGTAATCCGGTGTCAATCAAATGCCTGCATTCTGTCAATATGTGTTTAACAATGAGTGGTACGTTACACTGTCTACATGTTGGTCTAGAAGTTCCTGACAGTATACCTCTGTCCAATTCGTAGCCTGGTCAGTATTATAGCGTGTCATCTGCAGCTTTGGGTTCATGTCTTCCAGGGATCTACTTTCCATTTATTGTAAAATTAAAAATATATACTATATATATTTTTTAAGAGCCAAAGATAGCCCTACTAAATATCGATCAATGTTTTACAATCAAATTTATCCAGTCATACAGTAAAATATAAAGAAGTCTGAAAAATCTACTAAATAAAGGGGGGCTGCAGGCTAGATTATTTTATCGAAAAGGTTACTGTAACAATTCAGGCATTTACGCTCAAGGGCGTACTCAGGATCATAATTAGGGGGAAGGCAAGGCATAATCAATCAGGTTGTGTCATTTTAGCACAGAAAAGGCAAATGAAACTTAAATTTTAAGAAAATTATATATATAAGTTGCGGTCCTTTATTAGTTATTACGATTATTATTTCCTTTAAAAAATTAATTTTTATTAAATTAATATTTTTTCACTTCTAGGGTGTGAGGGGCAGCTGCCTCTTAGTACGGCTTTTCGTTTTTGAGCTAGGCTGACACACACCTAGACCACTTTGCGATACTTGGTTATTTGGACTAAGGGGGCCTCTAAACGGGTATATCCGTCAGAAACTCATATTTGAATTTTTTCAGGATCACAGAACTTCACCTTACAATATATAATTAAGAAGTAAAAAGAAAAAAGTAAAAATAAGGTGTGTGAATACTTTTGACACAGGTTGTTAGTTGATTGTTTTGAATTATTTATTAATAATCCGATCATACATGGTTTATATTTTCGGAAATATATATTATTAAAGGTTTGATGTATTATTTAATTTATCAAAAGTACTCTCTATAAAAAATAGTAGTATTTTTTATTTTATTCGATTTAAAACAGGTGTAGGAATACTTTGGACTCTGTAAGATGGTCGCAAAAACTGGCCCAATTTCCTATCGAATAGTCTCAAGAAATAAACAAGATATCGAAAGTTAAAACTGAAACTGATATGAAGAAAAACGCGACTCACGTATCTCTCAAGGTTTTCTTTAATCTAATGGCTATTAGGCGATGTTAGTATAAAAAATTGTGCAATTTTTTGGAAATTGCAGTATTTCCAAAAACAGTTGTTCCCACGCTTTCACGAGTCTAGCTTTATTTGAACCGTTAAGTTTTCAACATAAAAAACTAGAGTGAAAGAAAAGAAAGTTAAAAAGAAAAGAGCCTTAATCCAAAGTATATTATTACATTTAACGAAAATTACAGTGTTTTCTACATTCATATACATAATTAATTGATGATTTTCTGTTTAATTTGAGCAATTTTTTTAAATAACCCATCTCTGAGATTAAGTAAGTTGAATAGTTGTAATTGCTTTAATTTTTACAATAAATTTTATGAGAGTTCAGATTTTAAATATCAATAAGCTTTTAGCAGAATATTCCAATAGGTTATTTATTTACTTCGGCCCACTTAAGTTCGGAAGCAGATCCAGAATTGAACGATTGGTAGGAAAAACTATTAAATTAAATTATATTTGACATTTTTTAGATCTTTTTCTTTTTCATTTGATATAAAGTATGTAGATGATTAACCACATGTTAATTATAAGATAGTTAGAGCTGTGCTCGAGAAAAACAAAAATATTTTTAATAAATAAATATTAATGTAAATGATTATTTCAGTATATAAATCGTTTGCAGCCCTGATCATATCCTTCTGAAATAAAAACATTTGAAATACTTCTGTAATTGTTTCCTCCATTTTTTTACCCCTCTATTATTAATATAGTCTAATTTATTTGTTTTTACTCTTAGGAATATTGTCTCCTTAGGCTGCTGAGCTGACAGGTTATTGATTGATAATTGGTATCATCCACATTTGTAAACACCATTAACACAATATACAACCCTTAGATTTATTTTTGGCATTAAGATTCAAGTTGCCAATAGACATCTTTAATGTATCCTTTCTCTTTTACTTTATGATTCAGCATGATGATGACCCCAAGGTCTGGGTAACTCAAGAAGCAAGAAGAAAACAAATTTGCTGAGCTTGCAGAAAAATATAGAAATTGACCAAGACAACGAAGAGAAGGAGCCAATGTGGACTATCAAGTTGATGATCCCATGTCCACATCTAGTGGATATAGAGCTGTTGCTCTATTATTATAAAATAGGAACACGCAGTAAACTCTGTTTGCCCCTGGTCCTATAGATTATGTTGTTAAGTAGAATGATGACGTGGCTGATAATAATATACCTACAACTTTATTCAGAAGTATTGGTGATCTCCATAATACTGAATCTATTACCACCCTTACAACTAATGATATTGTGATTAACAAACTCGCTCAAATTTTTTCTTATCTGAGACAAGGTCCAAGACACCAAAAGAAACCTAAGAAGAAGGATAAAATGGTAATAATACTTCTGCAACTAGATAATTATCTATGCATTTAGTTGTTGTATTAATTACAAATACTGTTACAGATTGAAGAGAATATATTTCCTAATGCTGGGGACTACATACCATCGACTAACAAAGTCAGTGATCGTATGAAAGTTGCCAATTTTTTTAAAGATGCTGAGAAAGAAAAAAGCCCACAAAGAGAAGTTAGTAAAAAGGTTAATCCAACTGGGAAGAAAGAATCTAGAGCTGCAGGTAATATTATTTCATTGTTTTTTTTTTGTTTTTTTTAACTTAAAATTTAATTTAATGATACCTACCATATCATAGTCTCATATTATTTTCCAATTTGTTTTTGAACCTAAGTTAATCAGAAATAGTTTCCAAAGTTTGAAATAGTTGTTATTTATATCTTAATATGTTGGATCAGTTCTAGAGATTATTAATCAGAAAATAGTCAAAGTACATTAATTTTTTTACATGCTACAGAACATATTTGAGTTTTATGTTTAACTCCTTTTACTGCCTTCCTTGTTAGTTTCTGTAATATCCTCTGAAAAACAAATTTTATGGAGGACCAATCATATCAATTTCAAAATGTCCCACAGTTTATAAACAAAACATATTTTGGCCCATTTATAACTTATATTATTTTTAACCACTCTCTCAATAATTACCTTTTCAATTTGAGGCATTGATGTTATAATTCATTAGTATGATGATGTTATTTCACCCCAATTACAATCTTTATTATATTGTTCAAAGTCTCTCCCCACTGCAGTGTTAACATAAATTAGTTACTAGCCCATGTTTTGCAAAACTTTTTTTTTTCTCCTGAAACCTATATATCAATTATTCTCTATCTAAATTTTAGTCACTGTAAAATATATCAAATTATCAAAACTGTAATTGTTCCCCCCATTTTTTTACCCCTCTATTATTAATTTACAAATATTATATTTAGATGATTAGCCATATTTAAGTTATAAGAAGATGGTTAGAGCTGTGCTTGAGAAAAACAAAAATATTTTTAATAAATAAATATTAATGTACATGATTATTTTAATATACAAATTGTTTGCAGCCCTGATCATATCCTTCTGAAATACTAAAATGGATCAAGGTAACAAGAAAGGGCCAGTTGGAAGATGGGATTTTGATACTCAGGAAGAATATTCACAAAATGGACGACGTACTAGAAAGCATAACAAAGAAAACAATGAGAGAGCTAAACTGGATAGGGAATGGAACAAGATCCAGAACATTATCCAGAAGAGAAAGGGTCCAGATGAACCGGGTACTCCTCAGTCCAAAATTCCTAGGTACTGAGCTACAAAATGTATCTTTAGGGAGTAGAATAGTTATATGTCTATTCTTATTTGAAAGGGGAAAATATTTAATTTTAGTTCAATACCTTTAGAATGTTTCTTTTCGAATATTGTTTATTTCTTTTCTTTTATTTAAATATATAAACATTTATATATTGTTTGTGATTAGGGAACTTTATTTGTAAATATGTACTACATATTCATTGTAATTATCATAATTATTGAGTAATGCTTTACTTAGTATCCTAATGTATAAATCAAAACTAAATACTTGCATTAGAACTATTTTCTATTATTACACACACCCCCCTGTCCAACCCTCATTTTATTTATTTTGATTTTATTATTGTTCATTTGATTGTATTACTCATTGGCAAAACTGTAATTTAGATTTATTCAGTGGTTCTGTAATATTCTATATGGTCTGTAAGATAAACTTTTTCATTTTTTTTAACTTTATTTTTTACGCCTTATTTTTATTATTTTACCTTATATGTAAAATAAAATATTACATGATGATCGTAATTTTAGTTATCTAATATAATAAAGAGATATTTTTCAGTTAGTTATATTTTGAATGTAAGTAGTCCTTTTAACTATATGGTTTCATCCCCATTTGAATCTCGACCCAATCTTTGAAAAATAAGATTGGATTTAATGTGTTTTGAGGGATTAAGCATATAGTGTCTTAAGGAGGGTGCTAAATAGTGTGGAAAATATATTTTTTTAAAATGGTTTGTTATCATTCTGCTCTCATTTACTATTGAAAATTTTATTTAATCAGGAAACCATTCTGAATTTTTTTATTATACATTATTATACAATTAATATTTAATTATAATTATACAAGCTAATATTTCGACTCGAAAATGTGGACCATCTCTAGAAAAATGGACTTTCTCACTAAGCAAAATTGCATATCTTTGACCTTTAGTTCCAACATTTTTTGATTAATAGAAGCACTTAAACTTGACTTAGTACTGCAAGAAGAATGTAAGATGTCTTTCCACAACAATTTTCAATAATAAACAATCCAGACTCCATAAGCAACAGACAGTGTATATATTGTTATTTATATATTAAACATTATGTGTTTTCTTGAGTGTTGGCACAACTATGGGATAGCACCAATCTTTTAAGTTTCCTCCTACACTGAAAAAAAGGCAAGCAGGTTCCAGAAGACCCACTGTGATTTCTTAATCCTAACATGA
Organism: Halyomorpha halys; assembly: GCF_000696795.3. Classification (NCBI taxonomy): domain Eukaryota; kingdom Metazoa; phylum Arthropoda; class Insecta; order Hemiptera; family Pentatomidae; genus Halyomorpha; species Halyomorpha halys. The sequence goes on along the minus strand of NW_027116643.1, from coordinate 529,550 downwards.
GATGTTCAGTCACAAAATATGGTAGCTGAAATTTTTCATGAATCGAAGTTTTTGGCATCACCAATTTATTAATGGTTAATTTCATTAATTATTGAAAGAATCTTTAGTAAATTGTTTTTTAAAAATAATATTGATATTAAGTTTAATGATTCCTGTTTTACTAAAGTTTCAATAGTTTCATTTAATCAGTTACCCTGCTTTACAACTGAAAGTCTCATATATCTAGTTTAATAAAGAAAAAAAAAAAGGTTGTCTAAAAACTGAATTAGGAATTTAATTTTTTTTAATTCCCCAAAATTATGTAGAAAGAGCCACCACCTTATTGATTGATAATTGGTATCATCAACATTTGTAATACACTATTGACACAATATACAATTCTTAGATTTATTTTTGGCATTATTCAAGTTGACAATAGACATCTTTAATGTATTCTTTCTTTTTTACTTTATGATTCAGCATATGGAATCGGTGTCGAATTTGGAAATACATTTTCTTTCATAGAACACAATTCCCGAATGCTTATAATGTTTCTTGATGAAATGTTCTAATATAGCAAAATATAGGGTATTTTAATGTTGGAAAAGGAAAACAAAACAAACAGGTTAGCATCTAACATAACACTGTATTGAACTGACTTATAACAGGTAGAGGAGTTATGCCAAAGAGCTAATACGCATATCAAACATTACATCCTCTCCTGCTTAAATAAGGAACAAAACATATTAATTAATAGGATATATCATAATCTGAGAAGTGCTTAGGAGTCTTGATGGTCCGACCTGTCCGGCTTGTTGGTGTGAGAACTTCTTGTCCCTGGATGACAGATTTCCGTGAAGGTGTTGACAGACCAGAGTATGCATTAAATGAGGGCCGGATAACCCTAGAATTGGCCTCCTCAGGGGGTGAATTACAGTTAGGCTGCTCAGAAGATGGTGTCGGAGGTTCCGAAGTAGGGTCTGACAATAAAGGTCCCACTGAAGCCGGTTTCGCAGGGAGTGCTGGTGGTAAATGCTCTACCGATGCAGAAATGTCCCTTGATGGAACAGCAGCACTGGTTGGTTTAGATAGGTCTTCATAAAACTCTCCAGGCTACCTAGCCAGTGAGTCCAACACTATAGACTTAGCATCTGGAGAACACTTCTGCAGGTGCGAACTTGACGTATGCCTCAGACGTCCATTAAGCAACACTTGGTATGAAACCGTAGAAACTATTTGTTCTATAACTCCAAGTGGTTTCCCGGACTATCTTGTGAGTGATGGATTGAACACACACCAAGTCTCCTGGTTTATATTCAGTCAGTTTACTTTGAGACTCTGCTGTATATTTGTCTTGAGATGCTCTAATTCATAATTTTAAGATCTGCGCTGGATGAAGTAAAGTCAATGGTGTTCTCATATTCCTCCCTAAAAATAACTCTGAGGGATAACCTTAGTAACCGAATCTGGTATGTTTAACATAACAGGTAGGGGAGTTATGCCAAAGAGCTAATACGCATATCAAACATTTCACTTGATATAAACTCAGGAGAAATATGGAACACAAATACAACTTTAATTCATTTTTTCATGTCTCCTTAAAAATGAAGAAAGCAATTAAACAGCTGAAAATGGTGCTGGACTCTAAAAGCTTCTCTCCCGAGATATCTTAATCAAAAATATAATTTGAGACTGTTTGAGGTAGTTAACATGAATATAAGTATAAGTATTATTTGAAACAGGAAAATATTTAATTTTAGTTCAATACCTTTAGAATATTGCTTTTCGAATATTGTTTATTTCTTTTCTTTTATTTAAATATATAAACATTTATATATTGTTTGTGATTAGAGAACCTCAGCAATGTATATGTACAATATATTCATTGAAATTATTATAATTATTAAGTAATACTTTAATTAGTAACTTAGTGTATAGAATAAAAATAAATACTTACATTAGTACTATTTTCTATTATTATTATGCTTTCTTGTATTTCAGCCATCAGCCATTTTAACACCATACTGGAAGGCTGCTTTCGGCAGGACTTCTTTACTATTCATGTATTGTGAATATTCTTCCTCAGTATCAAAATCCAATTTTTCAACGGGTCCTTTCTTGTTACCTTGATCCATTTTAGTGGAATCAACTTCATAATCAGAATCTTCTATAGCATCCTGCATTTCATCCAAGCCAGGATAACACTCAGTGTAACCAGTCGGTTCAACAGCCTAACGAGCCAATATTCCTAAGAGTAAAAATAAATAAATTAGACTATATTAATAATAGAGGGGTAAAAAAATGGGGGAAACCATTACAGTTTTGATAATCTGATATATTTTACAGTGACTAAAATTTATATATGGACTAAAATATTGATATATAGGTTTCAGGGGAAAAAATAAAGTTTTACAAAACATGGGCTAGTAACTAATTTATGTTCTTTAGTTAACACTGCAGTGGGAAGAGACTTTGAACAATACAATAAAGATTGTAATTAGGGTGAAATAACATCATCATACTAATGAATTATAGCATCAATGCCTCAAACTGAAAAGTTAATTATTGAGAGAGTGGTTAAAAATAATATAAGTTATAAATGGGCCAAAATATGTTTTGTTTTAAAAACTGTGGGACATTTTGAAATTGATATGATTGGTCCTCCATAAATTTTTTTTTTTCAGAGGATATTACAGAAACTAACAAGGAAGGCAGTAAAAGGAGTTAAACATAAAACTCAAATATGTTCTGTAGCATGTAAAAAACTTAATGTACTTTGACTATTTTCTGATTAATAGTCTCTAGAACTGATCCAACATATTAAGATATAAATAACAACTATTTCACACTTTGGAAACTATTTCTGATTAACTTAGGTTCAAAAACAAATTGGAAAATAATATGAGACTATGATATGGTGGGTATCATTAAATTAAATTTTAAGTTAAAAAAAACAAAACAAAAAAAACAATGAAATAATATTACCTGCAGCTCTAGATTCTTTCTTCCCAGTTGGATTAACCTTTTTACTAACTTCTCTTTGTGGGCTTTTTTCTTTCTCAGTATCTTTAAAGTAATTGGCAACTTTCTTACGATCACTGACTTTGTTAGTTGATGGTATGTAGTCCCCAGCATCAGGAAATATATTCTCTTCAACCTGTAACAATGTTTAATGGATATAAGAACTAAATGAATAGATGATAATTTGCAGAAGTATTATTATTATTTAATAATACTATTACTATTATTTAATAATTGCAGAAGTATTATTACCATTTTATCCTTCTTCTTAGATTTCTTATGGTGTCTTGGACCTTGTCTCAAATAAGACAGAATTTGAGCGAGTTTGTTAATCACAATATCATTAGTTGTAAGGGTGGTAATAGATTCAGTATTAGGGACATCAGCAATGCTTCTTTATAAAGTAGTAGGTATATCACTATCAGCCATGTCATCATTCAACTCTACAACATAAGCCATACAACCAGGAGCAAACAGAGGATTTCTATGAATTTCCTTTCCACCCATAACTACTTTATAAACATTCCTACCTAGACGAGTTTTAAAAACCATCTCTTCTTCTTCTTTATTTTTCTTTTCCTTTTTGGGTTTTGCAACTAGTTTTTCCATTTCCTGTTCTTTCATTTGAATTTCACTTCTAACTTTTTGTAACAAAGCGTAATCTAAACCTTTTACCAAGTGAGTATGTTCCATATCGCCACCCAAAAATTTTGATTCCTGAATCATTTGCCTCCTTCTTTCTGCGGCATCAATACCAGATTTAATATCAGGAACTACAGCTCTATATCCACTAGATGTGGACATGGGATCATCAACTTGATAATCTGCATTGGCTCCTTCTCTTCGTTCTCTAGCTCTATCTCTGTATTTTTCTGCAAGTTCTGCCAATTTGTTTTCTTCTTGCTTCTTGAGTTTAGCATAGTAGATTTTCTTTTTTCTTCTCCTTTCTCCACGGTCATCTTCTACAACAGTAGATGGAGTTTTCTTATCAAGATTTTCAGAAGTTGGGGTATGAGTTGTTGAAACAGGAGTAGCTGGAGGGACAGACCTTGGGGTCATCAACAAACGACGAAAGAAACACAGAAAAACAATCGATACTAACTCACTCCACACTCAGGACACTACTGGCCACGAAAGTGCCCATGCGCAAATGGAAACAGTTCCAGGCGCGGAACCTCTCGTCTCGTAACAGGTTTGATATTTTGTAACCGTTAATCTCGGAGTGTAAATGTTATTATACTAACGTAAGTGATATAAATAGTGACGTTTCCTTACTTCATAAGGACTAAAATGCCTGATGATGGCACAACACTCGTTTAACCTCAGTGGAGTTAATTACATTAACACTCAGAGAATAACGGTTACAGAATATGAAACCTGGTTCCGCGCCTGGAACTGTTTCCATTTGCGCATGCGCATTTTTGTGGCCAGTTATATTGAATTTGTATATTATATTTTAAAAATTGTAATTTGTTGCCCCGAAAGTTTATTTTTATTATATAGTAAGTGTAATATTTTAATTTCTACTTTTATTCATGTTAATTATCGGGAGGGAAGCTTTTAGTGTCCAGCACCATTTTCATCTCTTTAATTGCTTTCTCCATTTTTAAGGAGACATGAAAAAATGAATAAAGTTGTTTTTGTGTTTCATATTGTCCTGAGTTTATATCAAGAAACGTTATAAGCATTCGGGAATTGTGTTTTATGATAGAAAATGTATTTCCAAATTAGACACCGACCCCATATGCTGAATCATAAAGTAAAAGAGAAAGAATACATAAAAGATGTCTATTGTCAACTTGAATTATGCCAAAAATAAATCTTTTTTTTTTCCCCTACGCCACAGGAAGTGGGCTATTACGCCATTTTCCCTCTCGCAGCCCAATACAATTTTATTCGTCCTCTTAGCTGGTCCGCATCTCGCTCAACATCCTCCAGACCAACACACGACAAAAGATGGTCCCCATCCATGTCCCCCATGTTGCATAGATGACATTTCGGGGAATCTACGATGCCAATTCGATGGAGGTGTTTTTGGAGCAGATCATGTTCTGTCACTAGCCGAAAACAGGCCACTCTCTCAGCTCTGCTAAGATTGCCGGGGATTCTTTTTTCCTTATTCAGTAGGCTCTCCCACTTCTTTCCTTCCGCTTGAACTTTGTGTCTAGCACTTGTTCTGTCTTTATAATAAGCGTTTATAAGTGATTTCACTGTTCTGTAGGAAAGTGGTAGAACAGGCTGGTTCTTTGCACAACCAAGTTTAGCCAACTTGTCAGCTTGCTCATTACCATCTATGCCAACATGGCCTGGTATCCACTGCAGAGCTATAGCCCGTCCTCTTTTCTTCATGATAGCAGCCATTTTTCTGCACTTTTCTTCCGTGGGTGACTTGCGGCACCTGGTGTTGTTAATTTTTGTATTACGGCTTGGGAGTCGCTGAAGAATACCGTGTTGTCATTGCATTCAATAGTGGCTTCCACCGCAAAGCAGATAGCCTGCATTTCTGCATCATAATTGTCACATCCCGCTTCAACGGGAAATGACAATTGGAAGTTAATTGAGTATACACCTGCTCCAGCTCTCTTGTTAATACCGGACGCAGACCCATCGGTATAAATGTGTAGCAATTGCTCTATGGGGTATAGCTCATAAATTGTTTTTAGTGCAGCAGCTCTAAGCTCGGGTTCAGGGCAATCTTTCTTGACACGATCACATGCCAGTTTGAATCGCCCGTAGACTTCAGCGGAATCGTGCTTTGGCATGTAGGAGATGCTTATATTCTGTCTTTCATCAGTTGGTAGGTCTATCTGGTGAATCATTTCCTCGGCTTTTGAAAGAAAAGTGCGATGGGACCTCAGTCGTTCATT
>NW_027116643.1:506447-521697 GCF_000696795.3 Halyomorpha halys | reverse complement strand
TGTGTTCAGTGCGTAATGTTCGACTTTCAGCTTCTATAATTAGGACTTTGTGACCAGCTCCACCCGGAGGTGAAATGAGATCGTGTTTAATTTTCCGCGTAAGTGATAAATGGCAGAGAACAATGTCAGGGTGCGTCTGGTCACCTTTATAGGAGAGAAAAGTTGGTTGCTTCTGCACATTATCTACGAAATCACATTGTCCCGAATAGATAAGATCTTCAACTACATCACCTGCCTGATTATTCGTTTTATAACCTCAAACGAGTGAGCATTAACGTTTCCCATCAGTAATGAGTGTTCATCCCAGCCTTCCAAAAGATCTTCAAGAGGCAGCTTGTTTCCCGGTGGGCTATAGATAAAATAGATCTTCCTCATGCATCTCCCATTCCATACTTTGGCACGCATCACCTCTGACTTTTCTGTTGCTGTCATGGTTGTAATTATATTGATTTTAGCGACTAGATGGTTTTTAACATAAACTGCCATTCCTGAGGCCACTTGTCGTCCACGTGTTAATATTTTCATTTGGTATCCTTTTATATTTATAAAGTCTTTTTCAGTTGAAGCTCCACATTCGCAAAGACCAACAGTGACAGCTACTGCTCATTTAGCGCTAGCCAGGGGGCACGTATATCAATGATACGGACGCGAGCAGCACTACCCCCCGCCAAAAATAAATCTAAGGATTGTATATTGTGTCAATGGTGTATTAAAAATGATACCAATTATCAATCAATAAGGTGGTGGCTCTTTCTAGATAATTTTGGGGAATTAAAAAAATTAAATTCATAATTCAGTTTTTAGACAACCTCTTTTTTCTTTATTAAACTAGATATATGAGGCTTTCAGTTGTAAAGCTGGGTAACTGACTAAACGAAACTATTAAAACTTTAATAAAACGGGAATCATTAAACTTAATATCAATATTATTAAAAAAAACAATTTACTAAAGATTCTTTCAATAATTAATAAAATTAACCATTAATAAATTGGTGATGGCAAAAACTTTGATTCATGAAAAATTTCAGCTACCATGTTTTGTGACTGAACATCTCATGTTAGGATTAAGAAATCACAGTGGGTCTTCTGGAACCTGCTTGCCTTTTTTCAGTTTAGGAGGAAACTTAAAAGATTGGTGCTATCTCATAGTTGTGCCAACACATAACATTTAATATATAAATAACAATGTATGCACTTTCTGTTGCTTATGGAGTCTGGATTGTTTATTATTGAAAATTGTTGCGGAAAGACATCTTATATTCTTCTTGCAGTACTAAGTCAAGTTTAAGTGCTTCTGTTAATCAGAAAATATTGGAACTAAAGGTCAAAGATATGAATTTTGCTTAGTGGGAAAGTTTTTTTTTTTATATATATATAATGGAGATATATTTTAATGGAACAGACCCCTCAATGTTTTTAATGGTGAAAAGTATATTAGAAAGTTGAAAAAAAAATAAATGGTTCATTTTTAGTATATTAAAATATTCAATTACTCTTTGGGATGAGATATTTATATAAGCTGCTATCCGACAAATCATGAAAGCCACATGGTTAGAACTTAAGCCACCATATATCATTCTTATATAACTTAATTTTACTCCTTTAAAGACTATTCTTCATATACTTCCTTTACTTTACTGCTCTTATTTTTACATTATCATTGAAAAATCTTCTATTTTGTTTAAAATAATTTCTATTTCCTCCTGTATTTCTGTTTCGTCCATTACTTTTATCTATACGACTATTTTATCACTATTATTATTTAGCTACATGCTTATTGCTTCTGTCACACTTCTTCCTTCAAATCTACTAACTTGGTGCCTCTGATCTATTTTTAGTCCAGAAGATGGTCCACATTTTTGAGACGAAATATCGGCTTATATAATAAAAGATTTCAGAATGGTTTCTTGAATAAATAAAATGTTCAATAGTAAATGAGAGCAGAATGATAACAAACCATTTTTAAAAAATATATTTTCCATACTATTTAACATCCTCTTTAAGACAGTATATGCTTAATCCCTCAAAACACATTAAATCCAATCTTATTTTTCAAAGATTGGGTCGAGATTCAAATGGGGATGAAACTATATAGTTAAAAGGCCTACTTACGTTCAAAATATAAGTAACTGAAAAATATCTCTTTATTATATTAGATAACTAAAATTACGATCATCATGTAATATTTTATTTTACATATAAGGTAAAATAATAAAAATAAGGCGTAAAAAATAAAGTTAAAAAAAATGAAAAAGTTTATCTTACAGACCATATAGAATATTATAGAACCACTGAATAAATCTAAATTACAGTTTTGCCAATGAGTAATACAATCAAATGAACAATAATAAAATCAAAATAAATAAAATGAGGGTTGGACAGGGGGGTGTGTGTAATAATAGAAAATAGTTCTAATGCAAGTATTTATTTTTGATTTATACATTAGGATACTAAGTAAAGTATTACTCAATAATTATAATAATTTCAATGAATATATTGTACATATTTACAGATAAAGTTCCCTAATCACAAACAATATATAAATGTTTATATATTTAAATAAAAGAAAAGAAATAAACAATATTCGAAAAGCAACATTCTAAAGGTATTGAACTAAAATTAAAAATTTTCCCCATTCAAATAAGAATAGACATATAACTATTCTACTCCCTAAAGATACATTTTGTAGCTCAGTACCTAGGAATTTTGAACTGAGGAGTACCCGGTTCATCTGGACCCTTTCTCTTCTGGATAATGTTCTGGATCTTGTTCCATTCCCTATCCAGTTCGGCTCTCTCATTCTTTTCTTTGTTATGCTTTCTAGTACGTCGACCATCAGCCATTTTAACACCATACTGGAAGGCTGCTTTCGGCAGGGCTTCTTTGCTGTTCATGTATTGTGAATATTCTTCCTGAGTATCAAAATCCCATCTTCCAACTGGCCCTTTCTTGTTACCTTGATCCATTTTAGTGTAATCAACTTCATCATCAGAATCTTCTATAGCATCCTGCATTTCATCTAAGCCTGGATAACACTCAGCATAACCAGTTGGTTCAGCAGCCAAACGAGACAATATTCCTAAGAGTAAAAACAAATAAATTAGACTATATTAATAATAGAGGGGTAAAAAAATGGGGGAAACAATTACAGTTTTGATAATCTGATATATTTTACAGTGACTAAAATTTATATATGGACTAAAATATTGATATATAGGTTTCAGGGGAAAAAATAAAGTTTTACAAAACATGGGCTAGTAACTAATTTATGTTAACACTGCAGTGGGAAGAGACTTTGAACAATACAATAAAGATTGTAATTGGGGTGAAATAACATCATCATACTAATGAATTATAGCATCAATGCCTCAAACTGAAAAGGTAATTATTGAGAGAGTGGTTAAAAATAATATAAGTTATAAATGGGCCAAAATATGTTTTGTTTTAAAAACTGTGGGACATTTTGAAATTGATATGATTGGTCCTCCATAAAATTTGTTTTTCAGAGGATATTACAGAAACTAACAAGGAAGGCAGTAAAAGGAGTTAAACATAAAACTCAAATATGTTCTGTAGCATGTAAAAAACTTAATGTACTTTGACTATTTTCTGATTAATAGTCTCTAGAACTGATCCAACATATTAAGATATAAATAACAATTATTTCACACTTTGGAAACTATTTCTGATTAACTTAGGCTCAAAAACAAATTGGAAAATAATATGAGACTATGATATGGTGGGTATCATTAAATTAAATTTTAAGTTAAAAAAAACAAAACAAAAAAAACAATGAAATAATATTACCTGCAGCTCTAGATTCTTTCTTCCCAGTTGGATTAACCTTTTTACTAACTTCTCTTTGTGGGCTTTTTTCTTTCTCAGTATCTTTAAAGTAATTGGCAACTTTCTTACGATCACTGACTTTGTTAGTTGATGGTATGTAGTCCCCAGCATCAGGAAATATATTCTCTTCAACCTGTAACAATGTTTAATGGATATAAGAACTAAATGAATAGATGATAATTTGCAGAAGTATTATTATTATTTAATAATACTATTACTATTATTTAATAATTGCAGAAGTATTATTACCATTTTATCCTTCTTCTTAGATTTCTTATGGTGTCTTGGACCTTGTCTCAAATAAGACAGAATTTGAGCGAGTTTGTTAATCACAATATCATTAGTTGTAAGGGTGGTAATAGATTCAGTATTAGGGACATCAGCAATACTTCTTAATAAAGTAGTAGGTATATCACTATCAGCCATGTCATCATTCAACTCTACAACATAAGCCATACGACCAGGAGCAAACAGAGGATTTCTATGAATTTCCTTTCCACCCATAACTACTTTATAAACATTCCTACCTAGACGAGTTTTAAAAACCATCTCTTCTTCTTCTTTATTTTTCTTTTCCTTTTTGGGTTTTGCAACTAGTTTTTCCATTTCCTGTTCTTGCTCCTGTTCTTTCATTTGAATTTCACTTCTAACTTTTTGTAACAGAGCGTAATCTAAACCTTTTACCAAGTGAGTATGTTCCATATCGCCACCCAAAAATTTTGATTCCTGAATCATTTGCCTCCTTCTTTCTGCGGCATCAATACCAGATTTAATATCAGGAGCTACAGCTCTATATCCACTAGATGTGGACATGGGATCATCAACTTGATAATCTGCATTGGCTCCTTCTCTTCGTTCTCTAGCTCTATCTCTGTATTTTTCTGCAAGTTCTGCCAATTTGTTTTCTTCTTGCTTCTTGAGTTTAGCATAGTAGATTTTCTTTTTTCTTCTCCTTTCTCCACGGTCATCTTCTACTACAGTAGTTGGAGTTTTCTTATCAAGATTTTCAGAAGTTGGGGTATGTGTTGTTGAAACAGGAGTAGCTGGAGGGGCAGACCTTGGGGTCATCAACAAACGACGAAAGTCGTCGTTTGTCAATCTCTGTGACCTATCATCATCTGTGTGCTCAAACTCAGGCATTTCGAAACAATTAGTAAACTGATATAATAATTTGCACTAAAGTTATTTAGAGAATAAAATCAATCAGGAATCACTCCACAAAAGAATCGCAGAAAAGCTTATGAAACACTAAATTAACATAGCAGGATGCTACCAGCAACCATTCCGTCGATAAAACCTTTTATTGTTATACAGAATAGCTGAAGCCTCCCCCTGACAACACTTAAAACATTGAAATATGTAAACACTCGTCACTAACTCACGTGTCACTACTTGCTACAAAAATATGCATTATGGGCGCATGCGCAAAAGCAACAGTTCCGGGTGCAGAAGCTCTCGTCTCGTAACAGGTTTGATATTTGTTAACCGTTATTCTCGGTGTGTAAATGTTATTATACTAACGGAAGTGATATAAATAGTAACGTTTCCTTACTTCATAAGGACTAAAATGTCAGATGATGTCATAACACTGGATTAATCCCAGTGGAGTTAATAATTTTAACACGCTGAGAATAACGGTTACAAAATATCAAACCTTTAACGAGAAAAGAGGTTCCGCGCCTGGAACTGTTTCCATTTGCGCATGCGCCAATAATGTGCATTTTTGGGAGGACTATTGTGACTCTTGACACTAGACACTTTGTTTACAAGCGAAGGTTATTAAGTTAGTGCTTCCCACTGCTCTTTATTATGTGACTTTTATTATTTTCACTGATTTGAATTATCTGAGCTTTCGCTTTTGTCAAATAATTTTCGTGTTGCTTTAAATGATTTAGTTAGTAATCATATATATGAAATGAGTAACATTTATATTCAGGAGCCTCCTACCAATGGAAAGGTACTACTGAAGACAACTGTTGGTGATATTGATGTAGAACTTTGGTCCAAAGAAGCACCCCTAGCTTGCAGGAATTTCGTTCAATTGTGCCTAGAAGGGTATTATGATGACACCATATTTCATCGAGTTGTTAAAGGATTTATTGCTCAAGGTGGAGACCCAACAGGAACTGGTATGGGTGGTGAATCCATTTATGGAGAACCCTTCAAAGATGAAATCCATTCTAGGCTTAGGTTTAATAGGAGAGGATTGGTTGCGATGGCCAATGCTGGAAAAAATGACAATGGATCCCAGTTTTTCTTTACACTTGGTGATGCACCTGAACTCCAAAAAAAGCATACTATCTTTGGAAAAGTTGCCGGTAAAACAATTTATAATATGATAAAATTGGAAGATGGAGAAATAGGTGAAGATGATAGGCCAGTTTATCCTAATAACATTATCAGTACTGAGATTTTAAATAACCCATTTCCAGATATTATCCCTAGGGAATCAAAGCCAAAAAAGATCTCTGAAAATGACGGAGGTAAGAAGGCTGTAAAGGCTAAAGCTGTGAAAGATTTCAAATTATTATCTTTTGGAGAGGAAGCAGAAGATGACGAAGAAGAAATCCATAAAATAAATAAAAATTTTGTTGGTAAAACCAAGCATGTACCTGGTTTGGAGGTATTAGAAGATTCAGTGTCCGAGAACATCAAACGTAAATATGATGAAAGTGAATCAGACAATGAAGACTCTTCAATAAAGCATGCTAAAATTGATCAAGACCAAGATAGTCAAAATGACACCAAAGAAATTATTTCAATGGCTGAAAAAATTCGTAAAAAATTGAACCCATCAGGTAAAATGATACCTGATGATAAAGAAAGTTCTTCCAAATTATCTTGGGATGAAAAAGATAAATCACCTCCACCTAAGGTTAAAAATAATTTAATGATAGATGAATACAATAAAGAAAAAGACAAATACAGTGAAATGAAAAAGAAATTGCCCAAAAAAGGTAATTCTAGAGAAAAGCAAACACTTGAAATGCTTATGAAATTCAGGCAAAAAATCAACAAACTGCAGGTGAATAGCGAAGATTATGAGACAGATCCCAAAAGTAGTGATAAAGAAACTGATGGTAAAGACTGGCTCACTCATTCTTTGAAATGTGAAGATAAGGTAACTTTAGCCAAAGATGCTAATGTTAAAGGTGATGATTGGTTTGAAATTACCGATCCACGCAACACATTAAACAAGAGGCGTCGAGAAAATTCAAAATTCTCAAAAGTAAGGATCAAAGAAGAATTAAAGTAATATTTTAAAAATCAATTTTTTTTTTTGTAAATATGTAAACAGTCATACTTTTATAAACATAAGCTATAAAAAAAAAACTACAAAATGTATATATCAGTTTTTCAAATTAATAAATATGATTTTCAGAATGATAATGTAGGAAGTGTAATATTGAGTTAATTCCTGTATCTGTGTCCTATCATCTGTTTCACTTGTTCTTAAAATCCTTATTAGTGTCTTTGTGACTATTTTTTAAAATTTTACATTGATATACAAATTTTGTGTTATATTTAGAGCAATTTTACTTGTCGAGTATGTTTAATGTTGTTCGACACATAAGCTCAAAATCATAAAAATGGTCCGAGGAAAAACAACAATTAAAAAACGTCAGCTATTTATCAAGAGCTAATGTTTTGATTCATATTCCAGGTCTTCACCAAGGCTAAAAGAGTAAATTAGAGAGCAGGTGAAACTAATGTAGGAGTAAAAAAGTGACATCATAACACTAATTCTAAAGTCTAAGAACATATGTTTTACACATATTATACTTTTTTTTTGTTATTTCATAGTGTTACAGCTGCTGAGTACAGTGTAATTAATTGAGCACTCTATGGGCAATAGCATAAGTTATAAATCTTATCTTCAACCATTAAAACTTCAGGCACAAAGTTGTCCCAGATGGAACAGAGATTGAATTTATTATCTGAAGTAATTTGTTTCTAATGTTATCAACATAGTTTAAATAAAATAATTTGTTTCCAATTGAGTTTTCAAAACAATCTATATTTCTTTACAAGTCCAACGCTTTGGCCATTCTCAAGGACAATTTTAAATACAAATTTAGAACCACAATAATTTTAAAAAACTTTATGTAGGCTATTCTGCCTAGGTCAATAGGTCAAAAAAGCCCTGGGCATGATAGACTGCATAAAGTTTTTAAAATTGATATGGTACGAAATTTGTATTTAAAATTATTCTTGAGGATGGCCGCGTTGGCCGAAATGTTGTACTTATAAATAAATATAGATTGTTTTGAGACTTAAATTGGATTAAATTTATTTTATTTAAACAATAATAATCTGTTTCAAGAAAGTGTAAAGATAATATATTTAAGTTATCAGTATAATTCACTATTATCATCACATCACCTTGCACAACTGTTGGTCTAGTAGCAATACTTCCTCACAAAGTACTGTACCCCTAACCCTTCATGGGTTGTTGCAGTACACATTTAATTTAATTTAACTATGACAAATATAACTGTGGTCTCTCAGAGAAGAAAGAGTTTTAGATACTTTTGATTATAAAATTGTTGATATTTATTAAACTAACTTGTTTTTCCATTAGAGAGGTGCTTCACTAAGCTTGATATCACATTTTTTTTCTTATCTTGACGAAATAGGAAGAGAAAGTATTTGCACTGAAATGCATCATTTTTGTGTTATTCATTGTATACCTTTTTTAATGCTACACAATACAAATTTTGTTCACTATAATTTATTTTTTTTTTTTTTTTTTTTTTCGGCCAAGACTCCCATTGGAGTCCTATACTGCCTAACCATGGTTGAAGGTCGAAGTTCTTCATTTTGTGGGACCACCACTCAATGAAAAAAGTCAACGTCCCAGGCCGAATTTGAACCGGCACCGCCAATAGACATCAAATTGGTAAGACTGAGTCTTAACCACTGAGCTATGGGCGGCCCAAAAAGTGATTCTTATCATTTTTTAAAAAAATAAGGAGTAATTACTAGCAAATATAATTGAATATCTGCATTAAAAAAATATATAAAAATATTATCAAAAAAAAACAAATAAAAAGGAGACAAAGTAAACAACAAATTGTAATAAATATCTCTATATTTAAGTTAGCTGTGTCTTACAAAAACACAAAGTCTTTCAATATGTTTTTTCATGTTGTGTATTTAGGAATTCTTTTTCTTTATACATCATTTTATTATACAATTTTTTCTTAAGAGTAAGCATAGCCACGGACCACCCGACATAATTAAACGTAATATGGTCACATAGAATTTTTACACAGCCAATAACAATATGCCAACATTTTATTTTACAGAATATAATAGATAAATACAATTGTTAACAAAACTATTTGACTAGAAACATCATTGTCTTATGCATTTTATCTAAAACCTTTTACAATATCTTAATCATAAATTTAACCTTAAATTTTAAACTTTTTTATGTGTGAAGAGTGTTTTAAAATGACTTTATTTATTATTGTTATTACTAGCATATTTTTTTTTTCATGCATGATTATAAATACAAATTATTGCTGCAGATACCACCATATTTCAATGAAAAATTAAAGATGACATAGGAATTTAGAAAAAGTTTCTCATTGGTAATAGTTTTTTTTTTTATAGTCTTAAATAACCGTAAAATAATTTAACAGCTTTTACTTCATTGATGAGGTAATTTTAAAGTAGCTTTTAGAGGACTGAAAAAAATATCAAAATCATTTTTAAAAAATTTTAAATCATTTTCGTTATTTAAGACAATGAAAGGAAAACTAAATTGCTAAACATCTCATACATCTAGAATGAAAGTGGCACAATTTTAAATTTCCAAGATCATAAATTTTAATGTTTTGATCACTATTGTCCTGAAGTGAAAACTTAAATATCATACCCCAAACCAACGGATAAAATAGATATTCTACCAGTGTGAATTACCATAAACATCCTGTGTTGTTCTATATAGAACTAAGCTAGTGTCTAAAGTTTGTTCTTACAAAAAAAAAAATACTTTTTTTAGTTGTGCCCCTTTCATTCTGTATGAGTGATATTTATTACAGTACTTCAAAGAAGCTAAGATTTCTTTAAACTACTAAAAATTTAATCTTTTTACCAATAATTACCATACATATATTATTGCAATATAAAAAGAATTTGTTAACTGAGGAAACAAGATTGCATTAAAATTAAGATTTAATGATTATCTTTTTTTTTATACAAAGGAACTGTTTGTATTCATAAATGTACTAAATAATGTTTTTCTCGCAGCTTTGTAACTTTAGTGTTTCAATAAAATTTAAAACTATGCAAATTAATAAGTGCAATAATTATATCATTTTTTATATAATATAAAACTGCGCTTTGGCAAGTTTAAAATAAATATATTGAATATAAACACCTATTTAAGATTCAACTAAAATTTAAGATTATAAATATGATTTAGTTTTAAAACAACTGTTGACAGCGTAATCAATTATTTACATAACACAAGATAAATAGTTACTTACATAATATACATCATAAATATTGCATAATATACATTTATTACATATTCTAGACTACCACTGTGGTATAAATAATCTATATAGTATCCATTCATGTTCAGAATAATATTTTTACTAAAGAAATAAAAATTTATGGAATTAGTAACCAAAAATAAACAACCGAAACTCATTATTTCCTTAATCTGTGATTCTAATATTACCATTGTAATATGAAATTATCACATATTTATAAATTACAATAAAGTTGTGTGTATATATACATAATGTTTTTTTTATGACAACAATAAATTAGTCATGACTTCACAAATATTTGTCTGAAGATATATAACCAATACAATCACAAATGTTTTAAAGTTTAAATTTGTAACCACTAAGTGATTCATTTCTGACTTATTTTGGTTACTTCAATTAAAACTGAAAGTACAAAATAACAAAGTGAACTGTTTTATGTGAAACTCATCTTTATCTTTATGGCATTGACAGTTGTCTTAGGAAAATCAATAATAGTGACCAGTGTAAATGATTAAAAGATAAGTTAAGAGAAATTATCATTATATACTTTGCTATCATCATTTACTTTTGCTAAAGCTTTTTTACACCTCCTTGACATATTTATTAAACTGTATTTTGAATGGGCAAAACAATAAAATAATGTTAATTTACTAATTTCCATTAAGTAACGATGTGATTTCAGAAAGTTCAAGATGTTTTTTAGATATTCAGGAAATTATTTTAAAGGTCCATTTTATATTAAAGTAAATACTTAAGCAATGTTGCTGAACCACTTCTACCCTTTCCAACTCCATCACAGAAAAGAGACGTGATGGGCGTGTGGGTTGGGGCACAGGTCCCAGTGCGCTCGGTTCGGTACGTTGTGGGTTTGATTCCCACCTGTGGCAGTTAACATTGATTTTTCAGTGGCCCTGAAGAATGAATCTCGACACTCCCGCCTTGGTTAGTTCGTGGCGGCAACTCAGGTAGCCACCAGGGGTTGGCAAAAAGGACCACTAGGCCCACTTGTCGAACTTGTCCCCCCCCCCACCAAATACCAGTACCAGTACCAGTTTCATCACAGAAATACCTAAACAATAATGCTGAACCCCCATGGTAAAAATCTTTAAGCAATGGTGTTGAACCCCATGGAAGTAATCCTAGAGCAATGGTGCTGAACCCCGATGGTAAAAATCCTTAAGTAATGATGCTGTACCCAAAAGCAATGATCCTGAACCCCCAAACTACAAATCCTTGAACTATAATGCTGAACCCTCCCCCAATATTACTAATCCATAAATTCCAATTTTTCATCATTTATTATTTTTTTTAACAAAACAATATTTGAAGAACTTTCAATTCATTAGTTAATTATGCAGTTTAAATTCTATTGTTAAATCCACTCCAAGACAAACTCGTTAAAGTTAACTTAATTTTTTGATGAATGAAAAATTAATTCTTTTTTAGTGCTTCATACGGAACAATTATCAAAAGTGAACCTAGACAACCTCTTATATATTTCATGATCCTAATACTATATACTCATGGTAGTACCATCAAATAAATAGAAAGATAATCTCAAAATGGGTTTCAAAAAGTAAATAAATGATAGTGTTACAAAAATATATATCCAGTAATCTTTTAATGTTTTTTCTTTATATTAATTGCCAGTTAATAGCTTTGAAAAAAAAAAAAAAAAAAATGATACCACTTCAAAAGTAAAAAAATACATGTCTTGAGCACTGTCCTATTTTTTAAATTTGTCATGCTTAGTGAAATTTTTACTTTAATTATAATCTAGACAAATTTTAAAACCCTGTAATGATGAAAACAGCAGTGTGGAATGCCACCTTCAGGAAGACCTGTTTTCTAATCAAAAGTGAACTATCAATCAATTTATGAAAATATTAATTTTCTTATAAAGTAAAATTTATCAGCTTTGTGCTTTTTTTTTTGTTTTTTGTTTCAGATTTTTTTAATACCTAGAATTGATTATTTTAAAACTACCAAATATGAAAATACAAAACTCTCATAAAAGCTTTATATAATGAATTGCTTAGTTTTCATTTGCTTGTTTGTTAAGTTCTATTAATCTGCCC
This sequence comes from Halyomorpha halys, assembly GCF_000696795.3. NCBI lineage: Eukaryota > Metazoa > Arthropoda > Insecta > Hemiptera > Pentatomidae > Halyomorpha > Halyomorpha halys. The sequence continues at coordinate 509,267 of NW_027116643.1, read as the reverse complement.
AATATATGAATTTTTAGTAATGTTTAACTAATAATATAATTTTTAAGTAATCCTGAACAATCTAACAGTGGGTTAATCAACGTATTAAAAAGCATCAAAATATTAATTTTGAATTTCATTTATCTGAATTTATGACTTGTTTTAATTAACTCATCTTTTCCTCAATCAAATCTAAGTAAAATCGTAACTTATTTTTACTACAATAGTTCATGTCAATCGATTAAAGATATCTGTAACTTCTAATTTAATCGATACCAAGCATTTGCATTAACATTTTTCAACAATATTTTAAAAATTTTAAAACCTATAGATTTTTCTTTTAATCAAACAATTTTTGATGAATTTTAGCTGTTTTACCAGCAGTATTCATTAAAACTATTCTTAAAATTTAACAAATGCCTCTGAGGATAACCCTTAATTAGTCATTCTGAATGTAAAACTATTCTAAGAATCAAGAGGGTGATTTAGTCAATAAAATCTATTTATCAATTTATTAAATTCCCTAATTAATTTATGATGGGTTAAATTATTCTAAGAATAATTCAGTCATAAATTCGCAGAATTCACTTACTTTTTTTCCCTCCTTGAGGTTATTCTGTCAATTTTTTTTTTATTTTAATTTTTAACACCTCTAAATGTTCATATACCTGTAAAATAAAGGCTATAAATCTGAGAAATAACAGCCTGGACCAGTTAAAAAAAAAAAAAAAAAAAACCTTACTAGAGGCTATGGCCTGATGAATCATACTCTAAAATCATTTCACCTGAGACACTAAAAAAAGTAAAAAAAAATTTTAAATTTTTACTTTAAATCTTAAATTTGAACTTTTGACAAAATTAGCAATACATATCGAGTTCAGACAATAGGTACTGATTTTATTTCAATCAGAGGGTTATCTAAATCCTATAGGCCTTTGTTTAATTTATATTTTTTTTCAAAATTTTTTAACATTTATACAATTAATGCAAGGCAATATTTTTTAAACACACTATAGTTATAATGTATTGTGACAATAATGAAGCCAAATAATATTTTTTCATTTTACTACAAATCATTTAGAGTAAATAAAAATACAATTATGGTAACCCTTCAAATCCCAAGTGAGGTTGTTTATGAACCCATGTCCAAATTTCGGTTACATAAACCTGACCAAACTAAAGCTATACTCGTAAGCGACTAAGGAATTCATCAATTAACAAACTGCGACCTGTCAGTAGGTCACAGAATAATATATGAGTAAAATCCTTTTGAAATTACATGTGTAATTAAATGCAAACATTCATTCAGAAAAAACAATGGAAACCATGAAGAGTTAAAATCGCCTGGTATTACTAATTAGTGTTCAAATATTTCATTAGTATTTAATAATTATTGTTATTCAGTCATAAAACATGGTAACTGGAAAATGAAAATTTTTAAAATGTTAAAATCTTTATTAATTATGATGTTTTACATTCCAATAGAAGTCATTTCTCATAACTTAATGTCAACATTATTTTCTTAAGAAAACAAATTTCCCTAATATTCTTTAAATAATTTATTAAATCAGCCTTAAAAAAGCTAGTGATACCAAAAACTTCAATTCCTAAAATAATTCAGTTACCTTATTTTATGACCAAATGCCTCAATCTGAATACTTTTAATTTATTTATTATTATTTTTTTATTTTTTTTATTTTTTTTTATCCCTATACTTCTTTTCCCACACATTCTTAAACTATGCAACAAAAATTATTTGTGATTGTTACAAGGAAATATTTAGAAAAGGAAAACAGAGACAAAACTATTGTCTGAACTACCAGTAAATGCTTAATCTTTAAACATTTTTTGTTTTTTTACATCAGAATTTATGAGACCCTATTCTAGTGAATAAGTATTAAAAAAAATATTTATATATCACTTACTATTTTTTTTTATTATTATTTGAGAATTACTTATTTATGAACATTAAATTAGTTCGGATCAATCAAGTCTTAATATACAGCAGAAATCTGCAAAATATCAGTATAATCCTATACTCTGAGGATAACATCCTATTCTCTGTGAATACCATCTAATTCTCATTGTAACTTTTTTAGCTGTTATTCAGAAGTTGACAGTAAAACATAGGGAAGTTCTAAAATAAAAACTTTTTAATATTACTTCTCTCATTAAGTGATTGATTTCCATATTCACTTTAGTTATTAACCAAAGACCTGGGTATTCAAATAAAATCCAAATAAGTTACAATGTACAATGAAAAGTGAGTACTTTTCCAGAACTCCTTATTGAACAGAACTATTTCTAAATAGCAAAAGATTCAGATAAGGAGTATTCTAAATAGCATTTTCATTTCCATATCACAAAAAGTAGTTTTGCTAACAATAGCGAGTAATAATGAGACAGATGAACTTATATGGGAAAGTAAGAGACAACAAGTAATGGTTATCTAGTCGGAAAACTCATGTTCATACAGAGTTGGTGATCTCGTATATCTCCCCAACCACCATTTCCTTTCCTCAGCTTGTTCTTCTTTGCAATTGTAGTGAAAGTAAGGGTTAGGTGTTTAGGATAAAGGTAGCTTTTAGCATTAGCAAGGACTTTCTGCACTTTGGAAATTACAGCTGTACTTTCACAATTAGCTTTTTTATGGTGAACTCCACTGAAAAAAAACAAACTCTTTATAGAAGATATTAGATTTATAGTAACAAATCAGCTGTATACAGAAATTTTTTGGCTGCTCAAGTATATTTATTTCTAATGTTTATGATTATAATATCTAAAAAATATATACTAAACAATATCTATAAAAGTGTTTTGCACATCTTAATGTGTGTATCA
>NW_027116643.1:503716-506397 GCF_000696795.3 Halyomorpha halys | reverse complement strand
TATATGGGTTTTGGACTTCTTAATGTGTGTATCAATGATTTGGGAAAAAAAAAGTAGCTGATATTTTTAACACAAAGCGCAACAGGTAATGTAGTTTGAAAAATCTGTACCCTCTAATACTGGGGCGGTTTGAAATTTTTTTTAGATTCCTGTTACATTGTGTATTGTTTTAATAGATAAACACGGTTATTATCAAAGAAATATAACTTCCATTAGTATGGAATTTTTATTGATAGATAAATTGCAGCAATCTAAAAAATGTGAGGGTTTTTCATGGTTAATTTTGCATCCTCTTTGTTCCTGTGCCCTTATATTTATCCTTATTACCTTATATACTTATGTTCCGCGCACTTTATCACTGCTTAGCTGGAACCCTGGTGACAGGTGGGTATGGGGGACCCATCGTGATATTTATTTATTAGATTTTGGTGATCTGAACTAATTTATATCTATTTAGTTTTTTTAGATAACGTAATCTATTTCTATATAAATAAATAAGTACAGTAATAAATGCAGATACATTAATGTATGATATGAAATAAATAATATTACTATCAGAAATAATTCGAACTTTGTTTTAATAGATAGTAGTAAAAAAAATTTTGAAAATCTCACTAATGCAAAACAGTTCTTAAAATAATTACTTTAATACATTTTAATCATAGCCAGTAGGTACCGAATTTGATAGGTAAGGCTGTTGCCTTTATTTATCAAATAAAAATATATATTCAATCTGAACAAATATTTAATAAAGTATTTGCTATTTTCTTTTAATAAATATTGTTTAAAAAAGATGAAGTAAATATCAATAAATTGGGGAGAATATATTCGGTACCTTTAAACAACCAGACAAGACCAGATAAATCAAGTAGTGATTGTAAGCAGGAAATCAGTTTCCATAACTAACAGTGCAGTCCAATTAGATAATTGAGTTTTTCATTTAGACAATGGAATAGTTCCTGTCACTCAAACCACATCTGATCTGAGACACAGCAACTTTATATGCCACTTTCTCTTGCATAGAGTGAGCAGAGATCTTGATTTATCTCCTCAGGACTAATCGCCTAAAGGCACCTTTACATAATGGATTATTAAATTTGACCTTACTTTATCTAATAAAATTAAATTCTTTAATATCACACTAGCTGTCTAGCTTGAATGTTATAAATAATAAATAAATGTTAACTCACCACTCGCCAATATGAAATACCCTTGGGCCCCTCATCACCAGAGCCATCAACTTTGACTTTAAGCATTGCTGTGACACTTGCTGTAGGCTCCAGTCCCAGTTGTAATCATCATAAGAGCAAAAGTATTTAGCACACTTGTGCAATTCGACCCAAATTGATCTGTTAAATGCCATACCCATGTTGTGTTTGGAGCTGACCCATGGAGTAACTTCAGCCTACAATAGAATAACATTAATATATATTTATATTTGATACATATGAACATAACCATTCATTTAATTACAAATCCTGATCTTAGGTTAAACATGATTAGAAACAAAATGACAATTTTGTAAAATTCTGTTTTGTAAATTAAATATTGTGTAATTAATCAGAAGAAAATAAGAATTAATCATTCAAAATTGCATATAGGTAATATCAATGATGAAATTTTAAATATGCAATAAACTGACACTTCCAATAAACTTTGTTTTTACAAAAACTTTAGACAAGCCAAAAAAAGTTAATCAAAATGCAAATTTATGTAAAGGGTTCTATACAGTTAATTGCAGTTTTTTTTGACAAATTATGAATAAATAAATAAAATAAAATCAACATTTATTCTATCAGTCTATTTATTAGTGAAGTTGAAATATGAATTGGCCTGTAAAGAGACCAGATCATAAGTTTAACAGCCAAGATGATGAAATCAAAACCCATTTGAAGATTTCAGTGTACTGCATACATTTGAGCCTGTTGAAAAATTGACAGGATAACATTAGTTTGCTCTAGTTTCTCAAGATCTTTATTTGTGCATTCCAGGCCCAGATTTCTGATGGAAAGTTTACCACCTTAAATAGTGTGAAGAATATATATATATAAAAATGGATTTACCAATAGCAGGCATGGCGAACCTATGACCCTTGGGTCAGACATTGACCCACTCATTGGTTTTTATATGAAAAACAAATTTCAAATTTTCAATCAATTAAAAAGTTTGGAAAATACATTTTACTTTATTTTATATCTGTTTTGTATGGATGAATTGAATTTGAAGCAATAGAGTTAACCGAATTTATGTGGCTAGGTATAGATAACTTAGAAATGGAATTAGAGGAATTTCGAAGCAGTGTAGAAAACAAAATTTGAAGACTTGATTTCTGAAGTAGAAGGAAATATGTGTGAAAGTAGTGCAGATAATATTGATCCCACAGTAAAAATTGAAAATATTATAATGAACATGTGGGATTCTTTACCAAGTAATTTTATATCAATGAAAAAACTAGCTAATGCTCTTTTAGCGATGTCCACATATTCATGTGAAAAATTGTTTTCTTCAATGAACTTTGTAAAATCTTCTAATAGAAATAGACTGGAAAGGGAATTAACTGCCAAATGCATCAAACTAATGAATACAAATTATGAACCAGATATTAAAAAATTATCTGGAAATAAACAGCAACAGATTTCTCATTAAAAATTGTTTGTTAATACATTGTTATATACATATAT
>NW_027116643.1:478028-502056 GCF_000696795.3 Halyomorpha halys | reverse complement strand
TAAAGTTTTTAATTTGAACCCAAGCTATCTTTTATATTTGAAATAAGTTAAAACTATTAAAATTCTTTTTATTTTATTTTAAATAATTTTTGAATATTACAATAAATATATATAAGTTACGGCCGAAACATGATAACACCTGACTGGCCATAACAGCTGATTGAGTCAAACAGCTGACTGACATTTATATATAGAAGTACTGGATTCAATAAAGAGCAGTAACTAATTGATTGTTTTCTTTGTTTTAGAGGGATCGGGGAAAAAAATAAAGAGCATTCTATTTCTGGAACCCGTGAGGGTCATTTCAAGCCCTTTTCACTTGAGGATACTTAAGTGGTGCCGAAACTCGGAAACTTTAAAAACCAGAACAATTTTTAGTCTAAAAAAATTTTTTTTTCTTTGTTCTCAATAAATTATGGCCAATAGTGGAATAGTGAGAGCTGCAGTTCTAAACCTTGAGGGTCTGAACTTCAACAACCCACCTCCAGCAGCAGTCGACCAGCCTGTAGCTGCAGGGAACCCACCTCCGGCAGAGATTTAGCCACTACTGGAAGTATCACTAGCGCAAGCTCATACCACGATGCAGAAATGGATCAAACTCCGTACGGCAACCGCTCAGGACTTAAGAAAGGCAGTTTCCGACCTTGAAAGGTTCACGGGGGAGACATGGGAGTTAGGCCATTTCCTGAAAGGGGGGACCTACTGATTGTTCGAATAGATGCGAAGACAGTCGAACGCCTGCTCTACAGTGAGGATGCGAGGTATTAAGGGCAGCAGTCGTTTGCAGGGTGAAAAAAGTATCCTTAATCAAATTCAAGCAGATGAGGAGACACCCTGGAGTGTGATAAAGGCAAGATTGAAGAAGGGATTTGGAAAAGGACAGTGGGCCCCAGAAGAGGACATATTTATGGTGATTAGAGAGAAGAAGAAACCAAGACAGTCTGCTGGGCAGTCTGCCACAGAACTCCTGGCACGCTACAACAGAATCGCCGATAAATTCAGCGAAATGATGGAGACAATTCAGGTACAGGGTCGGATGCAATTCCTATCCAGTGTATTAAAGATTCAGTTGGCAAAAGAGTTGGGGAAGAAGGAAGGAATGCCGAGAGAACGCTCCTTCTTAGAATGTGCTCAGGAACTTTTAGACACAAGTAACCGGGAACAGGAATCCAGAATGGATTTTAAAAAACCAGGATGGATGAGGATTTCATATAATCGGCCAAGGACTACTCCGACACCCTTGAGAAGAAGAGAGTAAAAGTAAAGCGGTCAGGAGAAAATGCTGAACAGGGACAGAAGATCAGGAGAAACCAAAAACCAGCAGCCGCAGAGAAGACTCCAAGTGTCATGATTGCGGCAAAAGTGGGCACCTGGTGGCCTAGTGTCCCCAAACTCGGTGTTTCGAGTGTGAAAACAAAGGACACATCGCCTAGAAATGCCCATATATATTGAAGAAGGAATATGGACGAAGGCGAGCCAATAGAGGTCAATGCCCAACAAGTAAGAAGGAAAAGCCTTTGGCAGAGACTGAGCGGATCGTCAAGTGAGTCGACGGAAGTTTCAGGAGTATCAGAAACTGAAGATGAAGTTGATGAGCAAAGGAGCCGAGGAAATCCATGGAGGTGAGAACCAGGAGGAAAGAAGACATGTGAGATCTGAGGAGGATGTAAGTAGAGAGGCGACCACACATTGAAAAACTATCAAGTGAAAGGAGAGCAGGGCAGTCTGCCTATAATCTGAGTGAATGGAGGAATAAGCTGTCTCAAAGACACGGGCAGTTCAAACACCATTGCTTGTAGAGAAGTACTAGAGAAATTGAGTAGCAAGGGGAGGACACTCCAAGTAAAAGTTTGCAAATTTAAATTAATTACTGTGAGTGAACCATCCATGCAGTGTAGAGGGGGAGATAGGGATAGGACTGGGTAAGTGGGGAGCTAAATGGGACATTTTAACAATTCATGTAGTCAGTAGGATGCCCAGGGATATCAGGTGATTATTGGTTGTGATCTTTTAGAGAATGTGGGGGCTAGGATAAAGAATAGTAATGGGAAATGGGGTATTAAAATCGGACAGAAGAAGTACAGATACCAACAAACAATAGGGACGAGTAGGGGCAGTGACGCAGGTGGTGAATTGGAAGGACGCCATAACTACGGAATTTGATGGCATTTTCTATAATGAAGGAGCAGTATTGGGTGCAACAGGAAGGACGGTTCATGAGATTCCACTAAAGCAGGGTAGAGTGACATATGTAGAAGAATGATGATACCCACAGGCACTTCGGAAGCACATAAGAGAGGAAATCGAAAACTTAATAACACAAGGAATTATTGTGGACAGCACGTCACCCTATAATAGTCCATTATGGGCAGTTCGGAAGAAAGGGTTGCCAGGTGAGAACTAGGAAAAATATAGGGTAGTCATTGACTATCATAAGCTCAATGAGAATACTGTTGATGAGAAGTACCCGATACCGAGATTTTAGGATATCCTTAACAGACAAGGAGGGGCTAAAATCTTTAGTACCTTAGGCTTGAAAGCAGGGTATCACCAGATTCGTATGCACCCAGAGAACAAAGACAAAACTGCTTTTACTTTTGAAAGAGGGCATTAGGAATTTACGAGGATGCCATTTAGACTGAAGAATGTGCCCATAACATTCCAGAGGTTGATGGATGAATTCTTGAGAGGGTTAGATGAAGCAGTATGACAGGTTTGCATGAATGACCTCCTAGTATTTAGTAAATCGGATAAGAACCATGTGAAGCATCTACACAGCTTGTTCCAGAGGATGCGAGACTTTGGGCTGAAATTATCTTGGGAGAAGTCATTGCTTGGAGAAAAACAGATAAATTTTCTAGGAAATACCATATCTCAGGAGGAGGTTAGACCGGATGTGCAGAAGGTATCAGCCTTACGTTGGATGGCAGTGCCGACCGACATAAAAGGAATCAGGAGGTTGTTAGAGGCATTAAACTACTATCGTCGGTTCATTCCTGATATGGCAGAATATCTAGTACCCCTTAATAATTCGCTAAAAAAAGGTAGTTCAATAGCTATGACCCCAGCCATTGTGAGCAATATTTGTAAATGTATAAGCCAGCTGCAGAAAGAACCAGTACTAGCATTTCCCGACTTCCAGAAGCACGTGCTGGGAGCGGTGCTGTCACAGGAGGGTGGGCAGAAGCACATTACAGCGCCTTGGAACGAGAACTACTGGGAATTGTATGGGCAATAGAGCATTTCTGACCCCACCTGTTTGGAAGATAATTTAGGGTTCAGATGGACCACAGGCCCCTGCAATGGGTGGGGAAGTTAAAAGAATCATCCGTGAGAGTCACACGGTGGAAGGAACAGTTAAGCCAGTATAACATGGACATAACATACAAATCTGATAAGGAAAACGTTGTAGCAGATTGGCTTTCGTGAGCGATCATGATAAACGCAGTAGAAGATGACCATGGAGAAACATTTGTAGTTGGAAGGCAGTTCTTGAGGGAGTGGACTCCAGAAGAAGAACAACAATCAGCCTCACCAGAGAACCAGATTAGGAAGTAAGTTCGAATGATGACAGGCTGACGGTAATGGAGGAATTGGAGGATATTATAAACAACAAGAGATACTAGACTATTTGGAAGACAAAAACCACAGAGTTGCTGAAGATGAAACAGAGCAAGTACGGTGGTAGTATCATAGGTGGTAGATCCCCGGAGCATAAAAAGGAGGTAACCTTGGCTTATCACCAAGGAAAAACTAACCATAATGGGCTGAACGAGACTCTGCAAGCATTGTGGCGCAAATATATCTGATGTGGCATGAAACGCACATCCAAGAGATTCTTGGGAAATGCGAGGTGTGCCTCAGGACGAAATATGATTGGCACCCACCCTGTGCAGCTCAAGAAGAGACCCCTACTGTGAATGTGCCGCTCAGTGACTTACAGGTAGATTCTTTCACCTGGAAAGGCTATAAGTGGGTCACAATAATAATTGTGAATAATGTCAATAGATATATTCAGTAAGGTGCCCATGGCATACCCAGTGCAGGACAGATCAGCAGAGGCAGTTTTACAAGCCCTTTGGACATGGTTTCAATTTTATAGCATCCCGACAGAATTTCTTCCGACAGTCAATTCCGTCAGGTCAAAGACCCAAATTCTTTTTGGGATGAGGGGGCGTCGATGAGACTACCGTGGTAATTTGCCGTAATATGATAGGCTTGCAAAAGTTGTGGGCAAAGTCAGGGACAGGATTTGGAGGGGAAAAAGTAGAAGAGTGGCCAAACATAACTTGAATGTCAGAGACCTGATGGGTAGAATGAATATTGGGACAGTGGTATATAGAAAATTGGGGACTAATCGAGGGAAGGAGCTGCAAAGGTATGAGGGCCCATTTAGAGTGATCATCATTCGAGAACATAATATTGTTACAATAGAAAGTATCAAAGAGCCTAGAAAGAGGAGAACTGTCCACATTGAACAGATAAAACTTCCACCAATCACAACATAGAGTGTTCTCATATCGCCACAAGGAAATTAAACTACATAAAATGTATCTATTTTATTTTATTATTTTTTTGTTTTTATTTCTAGTTTCTTTGTTAATTTTGTATAAATAAATTTCATATTTTTTGTAAATATAGTCTTTTTCATGTCATTGTACGAAGAGTTCTTCTTTTTCTTTTTGTTTTATTTTTAAGTTTAATTTATGTATATAGGATTAACTTTGGGCAATTTTATACATGTGCTATTGATATATGTATTTTTCTTGTGTATATGATAGAGTTAACAAGTACTGTATGACTGTTGTTTACTGGCTATAGTTCATTGTAAACAGGTTTCAATTTTTTTATATATTATAATAATATGCAGTGTAAGTTTATGAGGATTGTTCGTAAACTGGTGGGGGGTGTTACAAAAAGATTGTATTTCCCAAATTTTTACCAGTGAGTTTGTTTTATTTCATTATTACAATGTTTGGAACGAGAGAAAATTAGTTTGATGCACTAATAACACAAACAACTACATTGTTATTTGCCACTGTTATACTGATATTATGGATTAACAGCTAAGTATCACATATGCGGTTGGTACCTAATAATTTAATATATTCAGACATCATTTTATTCGACCATTGAGTTCCCGATACCGATGTCTACCAGCTGCTTGTTACCTGCCTTTGGAGAAATGTGAAACTGCTTCATTTTATTCACCATCTATTGAGATAACGAATTTTCTATTGTTTCTCCATGCAGAGATATGTGTAAAATCAAAATCAACCCATGTGAAGAAATATATATATAAAAAAAATTAATTTATCAGTTTTATAATAATTTAAGCTAAATAAATTATTTTATCAGTTAATTAGTTGTACAACTTATTTTTATTTTTTTTTTTTTGTAGTTTCTTTCACCATTATTACTGATTATTTTTATTTGAAACAAAAATTTATTTTTGTTAAAGTTTATGCAAAGTTTTAAGTTTTTGCTCATTAATGATCTTTTATTTTCATTACATAAACCTTAAATGCAACTCGATCAATTCAAGTTTTGATTATTCAAATTTTAATATTATAATTTTTCTTCCTGAAAATATTTTTTTCTTAAAAATATTTTTTTTTTGCTTTCATATTATAGTTAATATTTGAGGTGGGTTCTGATATTTATGTTTGTGTTTTATAACATAGCTCACCTCATATGCCAATAAGAATATTGACATAAAATAGAAGATATTCAAAGAAAAATATTGGTGGTGATATTACATTCCTATTTCAGATATCATTCCTATTTGACTAAGCTCTTTAGATGGCCACCGATAGTTATATAAATTAACAGGTATATCAGAATAAAATATTGTATTTTCAAGATGCACATCTGAATTACATGAGGTAAAACCATAGGTTAACTCTATTTCAGAATAGGGCATTTACATTATGGAATTTTTATCAAGCAATAATCAAATTTTAAATTAAAAGTTAAGTTTCTATTACTGTTAAAAACAATAAAACTATTTAATGTTATAAAAAAAGAAGTTATTAGTAAGCCTCAACTCTTTTTCTATGCTATATTTGCCATAGGTACTTAAAGGAACATAAAGAAATTAAAAGGAAAAAAATCCATAATATAATTTTAAAATGGAGATTCTATGTATTTATAAGTTGAAAACCAAAATTAAGTTTAGGAAGTATATATGCAGTATTTTTTAAACTTACATTTCATTAACATTGGGGTATGCAGGTACTTGTTTCAGGGTTGAAATTATGAATTTCAATACTAAAACAATTTATAACATTTAGTTTTACCTTTAAATTAAAAATTTTAAATTACTGTCTCTAAACGTAGATGATTCTTTTAACTAACTGAGTCATTAGTTTAAATAATATGTATTTTATGGGTTATAAATATATGTTTGGATTTAGAAAGATAATAGACAGCATAAAATGCTTTTAAAAAATGGAAGAATAATGTATCTTAACAAACCCTTTATATAGGTAGTTTTCCATTTTAATAATCACTCTTGCTTACATAATGTTAATTAGATCGGTAAAAATTATTTTAACCAATAACATTATTTTTCTTGAGGAAGGCATCAAGCTCAAAGAAAAAAAAATTACCCCAAGGAAGCTTCCACCACCTATACTTTGTAATGAACAGGCTGATTAAAATGTTAAACAATGTAGGCCTTCAAGGTCAAACCCCCATCTCATTCATTGATGTTCTAATCCTTATCACAGGTATTTTCACTGATGTATAAACCCTTATCATATCTATGTTTATTACCACTATCTTTGAAAGATGGAAACAGCACATAATGTCATCATATATGCAATGCAAAATTGAACTTATTGTTATTGATAAATTGACATATATCAGTTAAATAAGAATACTTTCTTTTTTATCAAAAACAAATGCTAAGATGAGATAAAGATAAAAAATCTCAAAAATGTTGTTTACTTTTTTTTCAATTTTACAATACACAATTATATGTACTACAACGACAAATCTAATAAAAGTTAATAAGTACAAAAATTTAATATTTGGAGTTATTACATAAAAATGAACTACCATTTCTTTCTTTTTTTTTTTTTTATTAATTGCTTTTCTTTATCCTGATAGTTATTAAGATCATCAATTAATTTTGGAATTTGAGTTTTTATTATAAATTATGCTTAACAGTTACTCATATTTATAATTTACTATATTTTTTCAAATAGTTTTTTAACCAAAATAAATCATAAATAGGATTGAAGAGTTTATATGTTGTTCTAAACTAATTTTTACACCTTAGTAATTCATTTAGAGTTTAAAATTAGAATATGGGCATTTGATTCATAAACGTAAAAAATATTGTCTTGGGAAATCATATTCATATAGTAGAAATCTTAACTTTAACTCTATATTTAAAAATATATGATTTCAAATCAACTTTACAATAAATATGAACTGAAATAAAAAATTGGCAATAGGTACAAGCTACATGCTACATACAATGAGTTTATAAATATACACAACATGCAACATGACAAGATATCAAGATGCATCTACAATGATGAGAAATAGAGAAGATATACACAAACTACAAATTTCAAACTATCCATTCAAAAACCTACTGATCAGAACGCAAGGATCCAGGTAACAATGATTTGTCTAATAAAGCTCGTTTGTTTTTCTACCATCATTACAGATTTCTAAAAATAATATTTCAATTTTCAACAGGCAAAATTTTTATAAATTATAGAAAGAAGAATTATCAGACAAATCGGTTCTGTACCTTGTGGTAATGTTGATAGAGGGAGGGCAGTATATGGAATGCCCAGGATGGTGGAACCCCCGCACCAGAGAGGGTTTGGTGGCGCCTTACTGCCCTCAATGCTTCTTTCTATTTGGTCAAAACAGTTTATCATAGCACACACAAACCAGATTTCCAAACTAGCAGCCTCTCATTAAATACAAGAGTATCTAATAAGGCTAATGTACTTAAGCTAATCAAAGCTCTTTCCGATTACGAACGTTTGCCAGGAGAAACAGAATCAATTGTTCATTATGAAGGGAAAAAATAAATTAAAAAGACTAATTGTGAAATTTAAATATAAAAAGAGAACAGAATCAAATAGCAAAAGCTTCAGAATTATAAATATGAAATATACTTTAATAATACTCCTATCTGTTTTGCCAAATCTGTAAAACACCTACGTTATTCAACCACCATATTATATTTAAAATTAGAAAATGAAAAGAAAATAATGTAAAAAAATGTTCCCAAATTTAAATAAAAAATCAAAACTATCCACAAAAAATAAATTGATACTATATAAATCAGTAATAAAAAAAGAAAAGAAAAGAAAAACCTGAACCACTATAACCAATAGAGTCAGAATTTAGTACTTTGTAAGGAAGTACTGTTTCTTAAACAATGGTTGTGTTTAAACAATGAGGTGATTTGATCAAGAAATGCCAGGTTTTTACTCAATTAAGAGTACCCACTTTATAGAGGTTGGGTGTGCCACAAGAGGGTTCCTGAACCCACAGAGTTGATCCATGACTACAGTAACATAATAAATAATTTTCTGCTACAGTCGAATTCAAACCTGGGCCCAGGGGTTAGTACCACAATGCTTTTCTCACTGAGCTGTCCTGCTCCTCATAAATCAGCCATAGTTTCTTCTCTCAACGAGAAACACTTAATCAGATGGTTGGAGAGAGATCCAAAAAAGAAGAGGTGTGAAAAATTTGCTTTTAAAGGGAAGGGGAGAGAGAAACAAAACGAGAATAAGGGCTAAGGGCAGTCAGATGGTGCTATAATGGCAAGATAGTGGAGAGTAGCAGCTCAAGAGTACAGGTCCTGGCAGAACATTCACAGGATTAGAGATCAAGAGGATTGAAGACAATAGAGCTGGAGGAAACAGAGACTACCACTATATGGAAGCCAGATAGATAAGTTTTAATAATGATAGTACTATACTGTAATGTTAAGTGGCAACTAATTCAATATTATCTCCCGTATTATCAATTTCAGATTTATAACCGCCAACTAGTATTCATTTATAACCGTCATGATTATGTCAGCATGTTATTCATAACTTCTTTTACAAATTAAAATATGCCTTATTTGTACATGTTGGGAAAAAAATGATTATTTTAAGCTTATAAACCTCATTTGACAAATAGAATGCATAATACATAAATATAAAATAAATGCGGTTTCTGAAATCTTCATTCACCTTAGAACAGTGATTTCACCAGAAATGTAGCGAAGGAGACCATACAGGAACTTATATCACACTAGTACAAATAACTATTAGAGTATACTTTGAAGAGCCGACTAAAGAAACATGTACTGTTCTAATTGAAGATATAAATAATAATCAGTTTTAATATAAAAGTAATTTTATGATGAATTCTGTTCTCTTTTTGCCATATTGAAGTAAAACAGTGCTAGTAGTAATAGTGGTACATTTAAAGTGAAACAAACAACTATTCACTTCATTAAAAGATACAATGAAACAAAAAATAAAAAAGTGATATTTTACATCAAGAAGATCTTTTATTGAGAAAAATGCATTCAAGTATACAATTGTTTTTACCTTTTTATTGTCACCGTAATAGTTATAAGTTTTGAGGTAGGTTCCAAGTGATAGTATATTACATTGTGGACAAGCTGTACTGATTGATATCTGCATCTGTCTTAAAACGTGAAGAAAGTCTTCAGCCACATAATGATCTTCCTCAAGAAACAACACCAGACCTTCATAATTCAAGCAAAAATCATAACTGACTCATTATTTTTCATATCATATGGTTATATGAAAACATTAAAGGAAAATAACACAAGAAAGGGGAATAATTTAATTTCTAACTAAGATCAAAACACAGATTAAAAGATAGCTTTTTAAGTATTAGTATTATAGAAAGTTAATAAAGATCTGATATAACGTTAATGCAAAGCCAAAGTGGCTTATTTGAAAATTTCGCTACCTTAGGTTTTGTTGTGTTTTGATGCAGGTTTCTATTCTCATTGCAATACCAAAAACACCTAACTGAATATTCAATGTCACCAATTAAAAATACAAAATGATTGCTTATGACTTCTCAAAATGATAAATTAGTTGCAACCTAACATCTGCAACCATAATTGAACACAATTCTCTCAAAAATGTTCATATATGCCACTTTAGCATTGCATTCGAGATATGTTAAACATCTCTTTACTCATTACCTATTGCTTTTATTTTATACTTTTTTATATCATGCTCTCCAATCATATCTTTGAAGAATGATGTAAAAACTGGAAGGTTAAAATAAATCCCAACTAATCCCATCAAATCACCTTTACCCTTTATTATAAATGTACAGACTGCCCTACAGTATTCTTTGATAATATTCCACTTATCTCTGTTGAAGATCCACAGCTTCTGACTACATCTGGACATAACTTGGAATCCTCATATAGGATTGAAATGACAGGATATTACACATCAATTCCAACTGAAAAATGATCCAAGCTTCCTATGCATTATAAAAGACTAATCTAGTTGGCTACAATAACGCCTATCTGGACATAATGAGTAGAGCTTCGGTCTCCAATTAACCATTAAATTCCTTCTGTATTCAATTCTCACAATTTGAAGTCCTCAATCCTCCTTACTTTGTCACAAATAAAATCATCCATAAAGACATGTTAGCTTATCTTATATGTAGCTGAGCTAGCCCGAACCAATTCATGTCTATCCTCCCACTCTAAACTCCTTAACCACTTGAACCTACTAGTTTCTAATCTTGCTTCCTCTTCTATTCCTGAAAATCCTTTGATCTCATTTCTAAATGTTTACTTATTGTTTTTCCATTTATAGGTGTGACACAAATTAGTGTAAGACAATATTATCTTCCTTTTACCTTATTTATTAATACAAATTAGTTTATAATTTTGAAATAATTATGAGAAAACTTTTATTCTCAGCTAATCTTGTAAAAAGGTTTAGACTGTCTATATCCGGAACACCCCAAAATTTCCTGCATCTATTTCTACACAAGCACTTTACAAAATCTGGGTATGTCAGTTACATTTCATACAGTTTCAAGTCACATAGGAATCGCTGGGAATGAACTAGCTGATCCAGCTGCAAGAGAAGAACTCGCATTTCTGGGACAAAGTAAAGCAATTTTAACTCCATCAGAAATAAGCACCTTCCCCTCCCCCCATGAAAAAGAAATAAAAGATAGATGGCAATCTTTGTGGAATGAAAGGCCAAGGAGTAAATTAAAAAGGACATCAACCCTGGGGTACCTCCAGCCGGAAGTGTTGACAGGAGGTCATACGAAAAATAATTTTACATCTTTTCCAAGAAGCTCTGATGAAGGTTAGAAACTCTAGCTGAAACGTTGGAACTAATAAATAAGTTTTTACTCATTTGTGTTTTTCACTGACCCCACCCCAAACATTTTCTTCTCATAGATAAATTAATGGCATTGGTAGCCAGTGATGTTTTACACAACCAAACAAATACATACAAACAAACATATTCTCCATTCTCCCATCCCTATGCAATCCTAATGTACTTATTTTTATCATATCCTAACATCACTATTTTCAACTTAATCCGCATCTTCTTTTCTTAGCCCTAGAGAAGGGCTTCAAATTGTGCTGAATTGTCTTTATACATTAAATAGCTTAGCACTACTTTTTTCATTTTATTTGATTGCTACCATCTTCTATTACTAATATATCATAGTTAGCATTTGCGTAAAAACAAATCTAATGGTTGGGTAAATCAATAAGCACAAGAAACAAATAAATCACATCTAAAATTCTGAGGAATAATAAGGTTAGTAAATAAAAATACCTTCATTATCATTATTTATATGAACTCATGATTTTAACAAAAACATATGGACAAGAATAAATTCTTAAAAAATTAATATATCAGATACCTGTATGATTTCTAGTAACCTCCAGCTCATTGAAAACTCTATTTGCCTTCCACCACCAGTGATGTTTTGTTTGAGTGAATTTAGCTTCTCTATAATGACCATAGAGATCTGGATGGTCAGCATTTGTACACTTTAATATTTGAGCCCTGAAATAAGACCATCATAAATAATTAGGAAAAATATGTTCCTTAGATACTTTAGAAACAAAAGGAATCAAAGGGTACAACCGATCAATCTCTCATATAGGAATAATAATATGTAATATTAAAAAACTCACTGCTGATAATTGATATCCCTCGGACAGTCCCCTTTAGATTGTCCAGGAAATGTATTGGGATGTGTTTGAATGGAGAGAGGATAGAATATCTGCATGACCCTTGCAAAGTCTACGCTCTGAACCAGCTCATTAGCTTCTGGGTCGTAAAAATCATGGGAGAACACTATCAATGTGGCATCGATGCCTTGAGCTTGAGCTAGGCTAACGATGAGGTGCCGCAAATAAACTATTCTCGTATGAACCTGCAATGAAATAATTATTGTAAAGCAGAAACAAATTCAAAAGAGAAAATTCATCAAACAAGTTTTTTCTGAAATCACTAATCAGTGAAAAAGAATAAGGAACAGGCAGAATCATTGTATAATTGATGTAAACTTTTAAAATGTCAAGTTAATGTTGTTCAATTAATCCAAGATTTTTTTTTTTTAATCATGTTTCAGCCTTAGTTTAAAAAAAAAGTTTCTTGGTTTTATTAATAGAACCACACTAAATTTCAAATCTCATATCTACATATCCACTACTATAAGTTATTAGTCCATGGTCTGTCCAATTTTAGAATATTCCTTTATTTGGTATCCATATCAGAAAACCAATAATAATTCCTACGTCTTTTTTGGTTTCAGGAAACAGGTACCTTTGGGGAAACTTCAACACTCTTTACTTAAAATTTTTGGTCTAGATAAGCTTTCAACTCATAGATTTGATTGCGATATAATTTTTTTTTTTATAAAATTCTTCTATAATATTGTTGATTGTCCAGATCTTCAAACCAGGCAACATTTGACTTTAAACTCTCACAAAGTTTAAATAAGCATTGCAGTTTACCAAGAATGATGTTCAGTGTTAACTCATTACCAAATGATGTTGAGTTTATCACAACTAAAAAGTAAACTATGCTAAATTTCAAATAAATATTACTGAATTTTAATTAATATTACTTTTTACTGTTTCTCGCAGTAAATTAAATGATATATTCAATAGGAACTAAACTGTTTTATTTTCATCTAGATAATACATCTATTAGGTTTTTCATTCTATTAATCATTTCTTATATAAATTATATTATATATAAAGACATAAAATAATATTACATGTTATATATCATATTCCATTTATATACTAAAAATTACAATTTATGTTTGAAATTAATGTCCTGTTTCTATACATATATTTATATTGATGTATTATATGTATCTAAGTTGTAATTATTTCTATATGTAACTAGGTTTATCCCATATAAATAAATAAGTTAAAACTGATAAATACCTGGATAACAATAATGATGGTGTCATTCTGAACTGGTCCAAAAATATCTTCATTGATAATGGTTTGTGCTGCATTGTATCTATGAATGTTCCTCAGAATTTCCTCAGGCATCAAACTTCGTCCTTCCCAACTGTCATTACCAACAGTACTATTGTACATGCTGCTTACATTCTTTGGTTTTGCAGTCAGGAATTTGTGAAGTACCTAATTAGTACAAACAAAATAATTAAAGTCCACTATTTTGTGTAATAGTTTTGACTAGAAGGAATAAAATATTTATTTAAAATAATGTTTATTGACTAAACGAATTGAGTAAATATTCAGATTTTTGTTTATATTAACTATTGATCATCATATATCGGATATTGAGAGAGCAACTTTCAGTTTCATCTCTATTTTGATTCAGTAGATCCATCTTTATTTTGTAATTTTATAATAAGTTATTACAATAATATAATAAGCAGTTATAATACATAGCTAAATATTTAATTACAATTTTACATTTGTCTCTCCCACCATATGTAAGTTGGGTCATATAATAAATCGGTGTATAAAATAAAAATATATTGAACCAGACTTACAATTTTAATTTTAAAAAAATGTTTATAGCAACAGAGGATGAATTAATACATTGAACTATATAACCACTTGAATATGAGAAAACAATTAAAGGTATGCTCTTATATTGATAATTGGTATGACAAACATATGAAATTGTAATTAAATATTTAGCAATTTATTATAATAATTTATTCTAAAGCTGTTTAATAGAGATGAATATAGTAAATATATACTGAAAGCTGTTCTCTCAGTATGCGTTAGTAAAAAATATATGATATGAAACTGTAAGAGGTAGTTAACATGAATAAAATGAAAAAAATAAAACAGTATAATAACAAGAAAATATCGAGAAATTTTTATTTGCTTGATCATTAAACTTCTACATTAAATAAGAAATAAAAATATGACCCTTCAATTGTACAGTGTGACTACAGTTTTATATATTCATAACAATTTAATGGGAAAAAAAAGCAATCCAGTATATAGAAGCTATTTATATAAAATGGTGAGAGTAGTATTAATATTCAGTTAAAGCTTTACTCATCATTTCTTTCACTTATTCTGATCTTGTGACTGATATTTCATGCTTACTTATCCCAAAAAGCAATGCAAAGAAGTGGCGTGAAGAAAATTATCGTGTTATAAAAGAGTAAAAAAAGACTCCATCCAATGGAGGGACAGCATATACCACAATTCTCCCAGTCTTCAGTAATTGAAAACAAATTGCCTCTTTATTCATCGATCTGTGCCCAACAGCAAAAGGGATCGTCATGCCGATTTGTTGTACTGGATTAAAAGCTTAAAGTTGAGAAGATAGCTATCGAAATGAAAAACAAACTATTTAGCGAGAATCAATAAAAAGAAGCTTGAAGTAAAGGTTCAATGCCGATACCAGCAATAATCCTCGACTTCATGTGCCATGAAGTGGTCAAATTTACGATGTCATTCTATAGTATAAATGTGGAAGCAGAGGCGTCGTTATAGGAGGAGGTAGGAAGGGGGCGTCATGTTAAGTTAGGGAGGACCATCTCTAAAATGGTTTTAATCACGGAGAAATGTAGACATGTTATATTATGATGTCTAAATGTAGACATCTTACAGGAATACATTTACATTACGTAATCAATATGTGTAGCATAATTTGTCGCTTTGCTCATTCTTCAATAATAAGTTATAAATCCGGTACAATCTTTCCCGTTTTTGCTGAAGGCAGGACCGTCCTTGAGGTAGTGGGAGCCCTCCAGATTAGAGAACTTATTTTCTGATCAGCTTTGGGTTATCAAAAAAAAAAAATAATAAACTGTGTATTAGTTAAAATCATTACTTCATTAAATATTTGAAATGCAACAATATTTAAAAAAAAAGTTAAATTTTAAAAATCATGAATTATTTATTTAAGTGCATCAGTTTATATTAACATCACTGATAAACTAATAAATCTATCTTGAATTAGTTTTTCCTCTCAGTTCATTCTTAAATCATTTTAATTTATTGATCACAGGAGTTTTCCTGTGGGACGCAGTGCCCTGGGCCCTTAGTGTAAACTTGGCAATGGTTGAAAGATCTCTACGCAAAGAGTGAGACAGAAATATAGAGTTATTCCCTCGGTAAGTAACGTGTGAGATTGAAGAGCAGGCGGGCTCATCACACTGCCTTCTTTCACTTCTTCTTTTTTTGCCCCCCCTCCTCTCCCTAAGCATAGAGTCACCGCGACCTAAAAGGCCTATTGTGCGCCGTCCAATAACCTAGTCAGGACAGGCCAACAACCCAGGTGAGTCTGTTATATTATGAAATTGCTAAGCCGGGATGAGGAAAAACCCCACAGGTACAGGCCAAGTGGAAGAACTGTATGGTAGTCCATGTCTCTTTTGTGTCTTAGTAAAAGCTATCGCAGCAACTATAGTCGTGGAACTATCGCCGTCACCGTGGATCCTCCACTTAGTTCCTCTTGAAAGAACCAGTGAACGAAGACACAATCTCAATAGTTCGCGGAACTATATTACTTTTACTTTCTTCTCTAGAATTGACTATGCTGCTTTTTCTACTCCTACTAAAACTGGATTTTTTTTAAATGGATGAGACATTTTTTAAAGTCAAGCCGTCATCTAAATTAAAACCAGATACAATAATTCTCATTCATTAAGAACTAATAAATCCTTCCTCAATTCATTCCGTGGGACCACCATGGGATAGAAGTCAATCCCCTCAGGCTAGATTTGAAAGGCATCAATGCAGTTACAAGGTTGCCAAGATGTCGCCTGGGCTACAGATGAACCTATTGATTTATGTTTATGAAGTGCGGGGTGTACCGTTCTGTACGAAATGAAAACAAATGGTGGTGGTTTAAAAATATGGTCCTAAGATTCGCTGCCTGTTGTAGTAGACGCTCTTATATATGCCTTTGGCAATAAAGGAATATAAAAAAAAAAATACGCCGTCAACACATCTTAAAACTAAATCGATTTCATCGGCTGAAAATGGTGAATGAAACAGTGCGGATAAAATTTTAAAACAATAAGTGAGTGATGAGTCAATTTTGGTAAGTTGAGAGCTATTTTTAATTTACATAACGACAAAATGAAAATGCAAAATTAAATTTTTTTATTTAAGTATAGAAGTATTTTATGGTGGTAACAAAACTAAAAAAAAAAAAATTATTAGCGAGACTAGATAAAGATAGCTCTATTTATCTCAGAAGAAAAGACGAAAGGAACTCCTCAATACTGGGCCGGACTAGGTCCTGGGCAGTTTGCCAAACATTAAACAGAACTGCATTGGCCCTGGAGTCCTACCAGGTTTTTATTAGCTCTCTTCTGATACTTAAATGCCAATCTCTCTGTAGTTTCCTGCCTTCAACATTTGACTACTTCGTTCCTGAACCGAGAAATAGTGGCTAATAACAAAAAAAAAATAACAATTACTTCTACTTCTCATGATAGATAATAAAATATTGTCCTTGTCAAGTCAGAACATAAACTTCTTGTTAGAAAGAAGTAGTGTGCTAATAAATATAATCAAACCAAATAAAAAATCAATTTTGACAATCTTATTGTACATATATATATATATAGAGAGAGAGAGAGAGAGATATAAAAAAGGTATTAGACAGATCCTGCTCATTCGCGTTAATCCAGTAAAGTTCAAAGTATACTTTAATATTCCCTGGGCAATACTGGGGAAAGCCTAGCTTAAATGAGTTGCCATCTCACTGTCAAATATAGGGTATTTTTTCGTTGTAGCTTGGCCATTACTCATTGAATGAAATGTTATTAACTTCTTTGAGTGACTTACTTTGGTATTGCCACTACTAAATATTTTGAAAATTAATTATAATTCTATAGTTTCTTTAGTCCCATTTTAAATGGATAAGCAGATTTGGACTTACCATGTCTCTAAATGCGGAATTAAGATAAGAGTTATCTAAAAATCAAATTCTCTTTTCTCAATTTCTGAGTCATATCTGTAAAACCGTATGATTAAATATTGCGGTTACTATATAACCTCTACCCCGTGTTTATTTTTAAGTTGTATCAATAAAAATGTAAGAATTTTAACAATTACTTAAATTAATAGAGAATAAGAGACATAAATTAATGAAGTGAAACTTCTGTACAACGGTCATCCACGGGAAAGTTGATTTTGTCCGTTACATGGAGGTTTCCGTAAAGAAGAAAAGAACACAAAAATCTCTACCGTAAAAACGTAAAATACCGTAAAAATCTCTACATCAGAGGACATCGCATCTCACCCATCGTTTTTTTCAGAACACATATATATATAGCAGAAAAAAACATTTATGTTTATAATGGACATGCCTAAAAGGTACGGCTCATTATCATATTATAAGAATTCTGATATATTGGAGGCATCTATTTTGTGATAAGATTCAGTCTCGTGCGACCTATTCTCAGTCTAGTCAGTACGGCCTCTTCTCTACATTTAGGGCTGGAGGCTTTCCAGGGTTTGACTACTTTTTTTTTTATAATTTTTTGTTTATTCGTAGGGATTTAATTAAAAATAGATTGTCATTCATTTAAAATTTCCTTTCCAAGAGACTTGCCCATTCAGATGGAGTTAAAATTGCTGCACTCCGTCCCAGGAGGGCTAGTCCATTTCTTACGATTTATACGTCACTTGAAACTCATATAAATTTAACTGATATATCCAGCTTTAGGTCAAATAATGCCATCTATTAGAATAGTATGGACTTTCTTTAGTAATTAAGAAAGGAAGTAAGGAACACTTGTTATTTCTATAATTTTTTTCAATTTCTAATGTCCAACAGATTAAAAAAAAGATTGAATTTAAGTTAGTATAAAAGCTCATTGTAAATTCAATTATCTCATTCAGCTATTTAAAAAACAACAGAAAATTAATTAAGCTGATGATAAAGAGTCAGCTTATATTGCCTAATTGACTAGATGAATTATAATCAATAAATATAGATAGTATCAGTGAAGATAAACATTTCCTGGCCTAGCATGAAAAAATCTATGCCGTAATAAGGAAGTCGCTACCATAATGGGAGAATCCGGGCTGTATTAAACCCGAAGACATGGTTAATAAAAGGGAAAGGAAGAGAAAAAAAGTGGAAAAGAGGTAATAAAAGGAAAGAGGGAGAGAAAAAATGGGAAAATGGAGGGGAAAAAGAGGTAATAAAAGCGGGCATTAGCTATCGTTACGGTAGCGCAAATATTATCGATAGCTCATCATATTCAATAAAGGGAGAAGAGATATAGTCTTATGTTACCCGTGGGATTCGAACCTTGGCCATTTGTTATAATGTTTTGTCTAATCAAAATAAATGAGGAAAAAGAACTAAAATGTTTGCCCTGAGTTGGCAAGCGATTTTTCCTCTTCCACAGTGACTGAAGAGCCTCTTAAGTTTATTACTTTATAGATTTAATGAAAAACATATTGTTATAATCGTGTTCTTATAAATTAATAGTAATAATATTATGAATTAATAACATAAATTAATGTAATGACACTTGCCCCTCCAAGCATTGGTCATGAAAATTGTTGTTCATATATACGAGTATGAACTGTTGTCAGCACTCATAATTGTTTAATTTCCTACCATTTTTACTTCTTCTTCATACTTTATATCTCTTTTCTGTATTATATAACATCCCGTCTATTTTATAATCCATCTCCATTCTATGACTCCTTTGTTACTTTTATTATTTCTCAGTTTATTTTATCATTCCTAAGTATGGTTCATGATAAAACTGATAGAAACACTAAGCAAATCAGCAGCTATAGACCCATCAGTTTATTCCTCATTTTTGGAAAATTACGGGAATCAGTTATAAAAAAACTTCTTTCTTCTTTTTTTCAGTGCATCGAAATTATTCCAGATTTTTAATTTGGATTTGAGTATGGTCATTCCACTTCTCAGACTATCGGAATTTATAATAAACGGATTCAAAATGAAGAAACACACCCTGGTAACGTTCTTGGACTTCCAACAATCGTTTGAAAAGGTCCTATACAACCTAAAGAAAGTAGACACTCCGAAATACTTATACAATATTCTGAGCTCATTTCTCAATGGTAAACATTTTCTGTTCGAATAAATAATACAAATTCTACCCTCAGACAAATCCACGCCAGTACTCCACAACGTTCAGTCGTTTCTCGCATTCTGTTCAACTTCTATCTTCACGACGTCATCCAGTCCCCACATACCTCAATAACTATGTTCGCTGACGATACAGCAGTGTTCTCTCAACATGATGATATAATAATAGCTAGGAATACTTTGCAGAGTCACCTTGATGCGGCATCCTATACAAAAATGAAACCATTAAAATCATTTTAAATTAAAGTTTTCAGAATCGCAGTGGATGTCCATTGGTTTTAATGAAATATCCAATTGCATCGGGAACTACAAATTGAATCAATAGAAGACTACTTCATAAAACGGTTCATAAAATTCCACTTCCAGTTACCGAAAGTTACAGGAGCAGTGACTTACAGCCTGGAAAATCCAACGTCATCAGGAAGACTAAAGCCCAAGCTGCTCCAGGAGATCCTGTTATAAATTTTATATTTATCTATTCTATTATTGACATAGCTACTATTTATTTATTTTTTCTCTTCATCTTTTTCTCAAATTAACTTGTTGTTTTTGTCCTCCATTAAAAGTAAATTATTTTATAAAATCTATAAATGTCATTATTTTTGTTATTAATTTTTCCCTTTCTCTCTTCTTAAGAATTAATGTTTTTATATATTTATTTTATCTTAATTTTTTTTATATTTATAAAGTTGATACCCATCCTTGATTCCAATCACAGATCACCAGTTTGGATTCTGAACATCTCACTCCATTATCTAGCAACTTAAGACAATTATATGGCCTACATGGACACACGGAGTTGAGCTTTATAATTGGGGTTCCATTAAACCTCCGAATTCCTCTCTTATCCAATCCTTACAATCCAAAAGACTCCTTACTTAGTCACAGATAAAGTCATAAACGGCAAATAATTTTTAATGTTTGTTCTATTATATATAAACATATTCTTTTACCCTTTTTATTTATTTTATACGATCGTTTATTGCTGGTCTGACACTTAGAATATTTGTTATAGATATATACAGTTACTTGATGTTTGAATATTATATATTATTATCACCTAGGAAACTATGGTTATTTTATACTTTTTGTTTCTTACAGTTTAATCTGTAATAGATATTTTTATTACCTGTGGGACCATGCTGAGGATGAGGGCGGAGTCATTGGCGGATTCCTGAGTGGAGACGTCCCTCGGACTGGAGAGGCTGGAGACATGAAGCTGGAGGCAGAGGAAGAAGAGCGGTATAAGGAGGAGCAGTGCCCTGAGGCAGGGGAACCTCCTGCGGCCTACCACCGTGACCCGCACCCTCACCACCGCTGCAATTACATAGTCATCATCACCACACCTGTCATCTTATTGCCTAGTCCAAGGGCCCAAGGGGGGAAAAAAGGCAGTTATTTCGCCCTAATTTTTTATTACTTTCATGAAAACTATATAAATTTAAGAAATTGCAAACAAAAATCATTTTTAAGTTCATTCAAGTGAAAAATAAATTGCACGTTATTTTATGTCAGTAAATGGTTCAATTTGAACCAAGGCTATACAGTGGATACAGTTAATATCATTCAAAAGTTCACACCCCTGAAATTTATTTTATTCGTAAAAAACCTACAAACTTCATTAATTATTTATTTGAAGCTCCATATTCTTAAATAACAACAATACAAAAAAACTTCATAGAATGTCATTTAAAGTACTGTAGATTTTATAAAACATGAGCTTTTATAGATCTCTTTACGTTTAATAGTTTTCGAGATACAGTTTTCAAAAGGTGACATTTTTTTTTCTTCAAAATAACTAAAAATCACTATGTTGTGTATTTATTTTGGCGAATATCATGGCAACTGCTACTCCTACGAAGATAAACATTATAGGCCACTTTATAGTACCTTCAACTAGCTTTAATTTGATCGGTAATAGGTACACATCTAATGATTCCCAAGATCATTATTAGCATTATTCATTAGTTATAAATAATAAAACAAAAGTTTTATTTCCAACAACGAGAAACCAACATTTTGATAATGTATTTGATATCACAGAAACTAATTCCCCAACTCCTATACCTACTTATCAATTTAGAACAAATAGACAACTATCTGTCGTTCGTAGGAGTAATATTTTTCCATATTATTTGCCAAAATAAATTTACAAATATTGTCTTTTTTTTATTTGGAAAATAAAATTTTATAAATATAAAAAATTATCTCGAATAATATTGAAGGTAAACAGCTCTATTATGGATCCACATATTAGAAAATTTACTTTACTTTAAATGATGTTAAGTTTTTTAGTGTTGTAGATAGTTTATGAACAGACGCCATTTTTATTCCTCCCTCTATTGTTGGCAGAGTCATCAACTTTACTACTAATTGTATATAGTTTTCATTAAAATAATAAAATAAATTGAAGTATTCAAATTTAAGTAAATAAATAAATATTGGAGTGGTAAGCATGATCCCCCCGGGCTCTAGGAATAGTCCTTCCAAATCCAAAGTGAAGTAGGTTTTATTGCATTTTAACATAAATATTGGGATATACACCACTTTGGTTTCATACCAAGAAAATTATACACAATGACAGATATTCCAAATAACAACACACCTATAAGAAATTAAATAGTAATCAAATGTTTATGTATACACCATCAGATGTCCATATTATAAATTTTATCTAAAAACAGTTGGGTGAACGTATGTTATTATAAAAGAATGTCAATAAAAATAATTTCATTAAATAACACTAAAATAAATAAAGATTTTTTTAATAGTTAATTAAATCCTAAGAGGTCATTGGTAACACTTTAACAAATTTTATGGGTTTTTTTAATCCCTTTCCTGGTCATTTCTGACATACAGAATACCAACCTATTCTAACCATGGTGATGGGAAGGACCACCACAGAAATAAAAGTCGTCGAACTGGCGAGTTAATGAGCCAGTTCCAGTTGGTTCTTTAACTCACTCGGCCACACCTGATGGTTATCAATGTCTTTTCACATGTCTATATTTACCCTTGAAATTAATTGCATTAATATATTGACGCAGCTAAGATTCTCAATTAAATATATCATAAATCATACAATTTTTGACCTACAAAATAAATTAAAGAAAAAGCCAATATTTTACCCTATTTTGATATTTATGCATTTCATTTCATTTTTCCAAAAGTGGGGCAAAGTTTATGGGTACCAAGTGAGCCTTTGCACCATTTTCTAAAAACCTGGGAATCAACATCTGATGCAATTTAAGGAAAGAATCACTATAAACATACTTGAGTAAAATAAATTAATAGAAAAAATATTTCTGTTCGTAGATTGATATAGAAAATATCTGGGGGTTTTTTCAAGTATAATATGTTGTATAATCTATATTGTTTTTCTAGGAAAAACCCTCATTACCTCTTACTCCTATATTAAATCATTGGGCAAAGTTTCGGACATCTGACCATCATCTGGTCCTGTCTACAATCAAGTTGAAATATTTAGATCAAAATCTTATACAATAATTTCCAATTCATAACTATATCGCACTGTATATTTAAAACAACTATTATATGAAATGAGAAAAGTCAATTATTATACATACGATTTGTATTAATTTTTAAAAACTATAATTTATTCCTTAAATTAATGCTTCACTATAATATTTAACAAAATTAATTTTTTTTAAATAGATTATTCCAATTTTTAAATTATACCTATTAGCAAATTTCTTTCTAGTTCCTATTATTATTAAAATCCCCATCTGTAATTAGACTGTGCACTTTTATTTATTACAGCATGTTCTTTTATTTATTTGAAAAGGTTTAGTCTTATTCCACCCCTATTTGTTGTTATCTTATCTATAGAAAGAAGAAAAAGATTACAAAATATTGAACCCCTAGACACAAATTTAATAATAAACATAATATTTTTAAAAGATAAAATATAGATATAACATAAAATAAATCAAAGTAAAAACTTTTTAAATAATTTGTATCCAAATTAAGTCTTGAGTCATTCTTTATTATTCCTTCAAATGTTCAACGTTTCGGCCAACAAGTAAAATAAATTGTATGCTAAGAAAGTCATAATAGTGTTAAGTTAATTTGTAAATAAAAATTTTAAAAGTTAATGAAAGAGTGACAAATAAGGGTGATTTGATTGAAATTAATGACCTAGGCAGAAAAGTCTGTAAAATTTTTTTAAATTATTGGACGTGAGGTGTAAATTTATATTTATTATATTTAAATTGTCGTTGAGAATTGCCGAAACTTTAGGCACTTAAAGAAATAATAAAGAATATTTTGAGACTTTACTTGGGTACAAATAATTTCATTTTAACATAAAAACCAGACTCAAAAAATTGGAAAGATTATGTATAAATACAAATTTATATTCAATATGAATCAAGATCAAAATAAATCCAACTTAT
>NW_027116643.1:472310-477947 GCF_000696795.3 Halyomorpha halys | reverse complement strand
TTTAGATAGATTTTAAATTATTGTTTTATCGGAAAGTTACTAATCGGACAAATATACAATAAACAATAAAACATTAGGAGACTTAGAACAACAAAAGATGACAGGACCACAATTTGCTGGCTGTTGCTTAACAGAAAATAACAAGAGGAGAAGGAACAATAGAAAACTTAGGATTATTTTTCATCTAAACTATGCAATAACCAGTCAAAAGATTAACTGTTATTTTGCGACTTTCAAACCCACTGGTATGCCACACTGAGTAACACGAAACCTTTCATATTAGTAGAGCTAAGTAAACCACTTCTACGGTTCAACAATTGGCATATTGCTGACGGAGCTTTAGTGCAGTGTTAGATTTTATGAATTAACGCTTGAAAAAGTTGAATATCCTCGTAATTATTATTCCGATAATTAGTTTTTAAAACATATTTTATAATGATAATTATAAAACAGATTTGAAACATGAAGAATTGCTAGTGAAATACATCACTAAGAATCGGAGTTCAGATTCATTTCAACTCCGAAAATGGTACTACCGAGACTGAGGCAGAGACAGTGGTTAGGTAAATTGAAATTGTATCCTTATTAATTAAAGCTGTTTTAATAATAAATATTAGCAAGGGAGTTTCTACTCCCTTCCATCTCACTCTAAGAAGGCGGAAGAGTACCTAAGTCCTCCCAATATTTTATAATTAATTACTCAAAAATAACCTGCAAAACCCGAAATACTGGTAAAGATGAAGTAGCATTTCCGATGAGTCGATTTTATCGAAAAAGTTACAGTACTATCATGCATATACCCGTATTGGATATATATTTTCGGTTTGATGCAACTTTTAGTTTTTGAGCAAGACATTCAGGTACGCATACACGTGCGCGCACTCACGCACAGAGAACATTTTGCAAAACTCGTTATTTCAGTCGAAAACTCGAATTCAAGAGTTTTAACGATCTCAATACTTCCCCTTACTATGTACTCCATGCATTGGTAAGTGAAAGTTAAAAGCGCGACACACATCTTTACATAACAAAACCGGTCAGAGGGACCTGTAATCATACCACAAATTTCTGTATTGCGGGTAGCATAGAGCATTGCCCCGTTTTCATTTCAAAGTTACATTTTTCCACCCATTTTTTTTTTTTTAATTTTTAACGATTTCGTTCAATTTTTTTTTATGAAATCATAATCGTATGTTAACATACACACGTATTAAATTCTCATTTTTAAAATATTTTAAATAACAGTACTATTACTCAGAAAAAAAGAATACAATTTTATAAAATTTTGACATATCAAACGGAAGAGGGGAAGTTAGATAGTAGATAAAAATACAACAAAAACACAATGTTTTTCAATAGGTAGGACACTTTGAATGCGAGAAGCTATATCCAGTGGTAGGAAAACTAGCCAAAGTCCAACAAAACAGTAAAATTTTACAATAAACTAAGTGTTAGATCAATAATATAATTTGACACATGGCTTATTCAATGCACCTTTGATCCAGGCAAGACAGACACAGGACAAGAATCCATGCAGACGCAGACATACTTCAGCCCAGGCAACACAGACAAGTACTTACGAGATTTCATTGAGCAGCCAAAAAAACTCCCAAGGTAAGCAACTGATGGGAAACCAAAGGACTCTCCAAAAGTTGGTTGAGGATAGATCACACCTGTACACCATTTTAGAAAATTAACTCCAAAATGCTAAATGAAACGAAGCTGGATTAATAATTTAGTGAATAAAAGTATGTATAAATCTGCAATTAATATTGTAATATAAATTATATAATGCTGTATGTTGATTATTAAATGAAATACAATATATAAGAAAATATGTCTGACTTCTATATGATTAAATGTACTTGTTAAATTAAAGATTTAACAACGTTCAATGTAGTGTTATTAAAATTTTACATGAGATTATATTAGAAAATAATGCTTTGATTTCAACTTGAGTTTTGTAGATCAAAAACTACCCACACAGAGGCTTATTTTCGTATAAATTTTTAGGAGAGACTGTAGAGCCAAAACGGATTTGATTAAACTAACTTTAATTGTTCTTTTCAGAGACCTTTAGTTTTTTTGGACACAATTCAAAAACTATATATTTTATGCATAGATTTTCCATCGATAATATTAGGTATCGATACTTCAGCTAACTACTATCGTATCGCAAGTATTTAGTGGTATCACCACGTCCCTACTCGCAGCCAAATGGCAAAAAAGGTCTAGTGAGAACTGGAAGAGGAGGAGAGGTTGAGAATCCTACAGCAGAAGTAGCACATCAAAGAACTGCTGTTGGGGTATCCCACATCCCACGGTACCATTCCGGGATTAATAAAAAATAAATTCTCCTTTTACGAACATTGTTTGTAAATATGTTAATCTAAATATTTATTATTTCTTTTTATAGCAAAATATTCTTAATTTAAAGTTATATGTTCTACTAGATAAATTTCATTAAAGTAATTAGATATAGTGAATGAAAAGTGAATCTTATTAATTTAAATTTGTATATATTTTATTTCATTACATCTAATACGACATTTCGGGGCTGTACCCAACCCCATCATCAGATGTCTAAGTATATTTTTTAATATCACATTTTCTGTTCTCATTATTAATCTTAAATTATTTACAATTAACATATTGTTGTCAATTATATAAGAAATTAATAATTAAACATTACTAATATAATTATAAATAAGGAGATCTAAACTCTAATATACCTTCCTAGGTAAGGAAGAGGACTTTTCATTCACTATATCTAATTATTTAAAATATTTTCTAGTAAATATATAACCCATATTATTGGTGAAAAGACTGAAATTGGAAAACAAGGTGGAGAAGAAATAACATAAAAACATGTTTGTTTACCCGCGGGAGGAAGTAGGCAAGCCCAGGGGGGTCGTGCCAGGGAAGGTAAGTTATATTCCAGTCTCTTCAATACCATTCGCTAGTAAACTATCGAAAACATGCTAAGTCACCAAAGAATAAATATTTCAAAATAGGTTCTATATTTTTTCAAGAGTAGCAGGAAAATAGAGTCGTGATTTTTAACAACAGTAGTCATCATTACACAGTCCAAGAGCACAAAAGGAGAAAAAGAACAGTTATTTCACCATAATTTTTTATTATTTTAATGAAAACTAAGTATAATTACTAGTTAAAATTGATGAGTCTGCCAAATATGGTTCGGGGGTTAAAATAGTTCCAGAAGAAACAATTCAATTTTCAGTTCATTTAGTTAAAAAGTTGTGCGTTGTTTCTATCATACAATGGTTCAGTATTAACATATACTGTATATAGTGGACACAAATGTCATTAAAAAGTAAATATTCAAGGTGCATGCCCCCATCTTTAGGTTTATTTTATTCCAAAAAGCCCTAAAATTATAGCTCATTTTTCATTCAGAGTTTCATACCAATAAAACTACCTACAACATGAAAAACTTCAATAAATTTTCTAAAATATAAGCTCTAACATAGTTCTTTACATTAAATCGTTTTCGGGAGACTGTTTTTCATTAACCAAAAGTTTTGTCCGAACATCTAGAAATAAATATTTTGTCAATTTATTTTGGCATATATTATGAAAACTGCTACTCCTACGAAAATACTAAATTATAAACCACTTTTTAATACATTTAATTAACTAATTTCAATTCGAGAGATACTAGTCATGTGTACGTCTCATAGTTACTGAGATATAGTTTTGCATAAACCAAAAGTTTTGTTCGAACAGCTAGAAATCTATTTTGGCTAATTTGGCTAAATTTATTTTGGCAAATATCATCCTACGAAGATAAACGTTATAAGATTGCTAATAGGTATAACTCTAATTATTCCTGAGATTACTAGAATTATTGATTATTTACTAGCTTCTTTTTGTTATATAAATTATTTATCATTAGTTATGATGATAAAGAAATTATACATTAGATTTTCCAAAATGAATTCGTTATTCATAACTATTGTTTTTTCGTCATTGAATGTTGCTTTTATATAAAGTGTATCTCAGGAGCTATAAAACGTATTAGAGCTCAAATTTTAGAAAATTTACTCTACTTTAAATGCTGTTCTATAAGACAGAGCCCCGAATAAAAGATTTTTTTTAAAAATGTTTTGAAACAGCTGCCATTTTTTATTCCTTTTTACTGTTATTGACAATGTCATCCATCACTTTTCACAAGTAACTATATTTATTTTTCATTAAAGTAGTGAATCATTGGGATGAAATAACTGTTTATTTTTGGTTCTGTCTCCTGGAATTTAGTCATTACAACTGCTTAGAGTTGTAACAATGTTTTTGATCATGTAAGATTTTTTATTTACGTAAATAAGAATCTTCCCTGTTTAAGTAATTATCAGAAAAAACTGTTTAATTAATCGACAAATATGAACTGAATATATAATATGATTAAATGTAGTAAATACTATTTTCAGTAATTTAACTTAGCTGCAACTGTAATGTGTGTTAAAGAGAGACATAAGGCAGCCGGTGATTGGCCCATACTACTCTCACGTTGCCCATTAAGCTCCACCTGTTTGGCTTCACTTTTCCTGGCAGCCCCTCAATTATACTCCTTCTTCTAATTTCCGCATGTTCATCAACAGGTAAATGTACCAACGTTTTCCTTCACAACACGCTGCTAACAATTACTAAGTATAATTACGTGATTTATGGCCGCAGTGATGCATTTTTCAGTATGTTGGTGGCTTAGAGGATAGCATTAGACAACCGATCAAGCAGCCACTCTATATTTTTTTCAAATACAATGAATTTCATAAATTTTGTAAAAAATATAATATACACAATAAAATTATGAAACCTTTAACGTAATATAAAGTTGATGATCATATGAAAAGTTGCGTAGTTCAATTAAGCTAAAATAATTATAGGAGGTAGTAGGCGACTGTGAGAGAACGATAAGCAGGGTGAGAATATTTCCAATTAACTAACACAGGTCCCCTACTGTAGAAAGCATAACATATAGAGTAAATATTTCTTCAGCTATTTAGAAATCCCACGACGACTTATTTATTGATGGTTCTAATCCACAAGCACCTTAAGCCCTATTCTCGACAGATCGTTTAATATCAACCTATCTAGGAGATAGCCAATGTGTGCTATGATATCGAAGTGCGACATGAATTTAACCCTGAGGTTAACTCTCCATAGACCTCTTGAGAACATGTAATGTGTCTTAGATGCCACCAAACTCAGCTTTAATTCATTGGTCCATTATTTTCTTTAAAAGCGCACCATTCCCTCAATCTGGTCTAACTATCTGCAGCGACGATGCTTGTTAGATCAAGCACGAAAGCTGTGTCCGCACCAACTGGTCCAATACGAATTTCCATATGGAGTCCAGCGGGTAGTCATGTCTACTTGACCCTCCTGCCCTTAACCCCTCCCTTAATAGATTATTGTTACTGATTAACATTAATGCTAAACGTTAATTAGTTTAATGTCTCAATTGATGAACGAGTTAATTATATACTGGTAACTATTTATATCTTATATATCATCTTTACTAATTATACACTTCTGTTGAACAAACTAAAAGTTTGCAATAAAACTCTGGTTACATGCTAACCTAATTAATATATCTTTTCCATTCTATTATATATA